>NC_087202.1:72202880-72222880 GCF_015104395.2 Macrobrachium nipponense | reverse complement strand
CATGACGCCTTCGTTCCTCCTCTCTTGGTCTTTCTTACTCTTCCTCTCCTTCCATCCTTCTCTGGCGGCCCTTTTGGACATAGAGCCCGTGGCGTTACTCTTTTGGTTGCCATCCAAAGTCAGCGCCATGAACAATAATCCTCTGCCTTTTCTTGTCGCACACCACCGCTGCAGTTCATCTCTAGGAACTTCTACGTCGTAGGATGACGTGATTGCATCTCGGGCCTGAGTGAGGAATCCTTGTAAAAAGAATGAAATATATTTATATAAAATATCTGAGATATTGTTGCATTTGAAACAAATGGTCTTGCCTTACAGATCGTGTTTTACATTCTTACGAAAAGGGGAAAAAAATTAATAAAGATAAGAAACCTTACTTTGCACTTTATGCTCATGTCCATAAGTGCGACTTGAACTCTAAAAAGAATAGGCTCCGGATAAATGTGTCCCCCGGGAGTTCATCTTGATGTGTACATTTCTTCTGGCTTCCACATCCGATCCCCATCCAATTCCTTTTAGGAAATTGCAAGTAGTCTGTCCTTTCATCTATTCCCCGAGAGGAGAGCGGTGAGGCACTTCTTGTTTAGTTCTTTTTTTTTGTTTTTTTTTTTGTGGGTTGTTGGCCGGGGGGGGGGGGGGGGGGGGGATTGAAATGTTGGTTGATGTATATTATTATTATCTTATAATCAATCATCAGTTTGCAACCTTGCTTGGATGGCAAGCCATGTCCGATCAAGTTTTGGTTGACCCTAAGATTGGTATTACTACGAAGGAGAAGCTCCAATGTTTTCTTTTTTTAACTACCACTCATTTGGTAATTCGTGCTTCATTACATTCGATTGTACTGTTTTATTGAGTCGAATTAATCATTGCTCTTCTCTGTCGCATGTGTTGACAACGGACTTTCCTTCAAACGTTAACTATATCAGTAGCGAATATTTTATCCTCGTCAACATTGTTTTGATTATTGTCGTCGTAGTTGTTTCTTTGCTTGTTGTAAAATGAGAAGAAAGTATATATATATATATATATATATATATATATATATATACACACACACACACACAAAATAATGGCGGTAACTCGTTGCAAGTTGCGTGCCTTTTTGTTTGTTTTTCGTGTTAGTATTATGGTTCATTAACATCCTAATTTTTCTTCCTGTAGTTTTCTTCTTTTTTTTAGCTTGGATTTCCTTTTATTAGAAAAAATAGACAACCTGTGGTTTAACGAACTGAATTTTAAACCGGCTCTTTTTCATGCTAATCAGAGGTTCCATTTGTGTTTCCAAATGCTTGAGAAATATTTGTTTGTGAATTGATGTAAAACAACTTGGGGGTACTGTCTTGATAGATTTAGTATGATAAGTGTTTCTTTTATTGTGCATTAGTAGTTCTGACTATTTAGGATTCTGAATGAATTTCGTAGAAATACTTTAAAATGAAAATTGAAAATACTGTTCATTTGTAGTTATTATTTGTTTTTTTTTTTACATGTGCGTCATGATCGTCTTTGCTGTTAGCATCTTAAAATAACCTCGCTCCTCAATCTGATGTATGTTTTAATTACATCGTTCGCTCTTTGTAAATTTCTGTTGCTAGAAAGCTCAATTCGATGCCAACCTTTGCTTGCGTTGTGATAAGGTTCAAAACATTGAGAACAGTGATTATTATTTTGTTATATGGCGAGATTGTAGCTAAAAATTAAGGTCACAAGATCTGACCTCCTTAAATTAGGAATTTTTCTTCTGTACACTCCACACAGGACTATTTTGACTGATCGATTCGAGAGAATAAATTGCCACAAATTTTAAAGACACAACTTAGCCCGGCGTACAATCAGATGTGCATGTATTTTTTGTGGAGAGAAAAATATAGACAAATGACTTACAGATAAAGCAATGCAGATGAAGATTAAGAAATCAGACTAAGTTTCCATGTAGAGTCAAGAGTATTCGTAGCGAACAGCTCTGTACTGAGGATGTACACAAAGTACAGTTTTGAATTGAGAATGCTTTTAAACGACCATCATCTGTGACGTTAGAAAAATCCTTTAGTCATTGCAGCTTTAAAGTTAATGCATCCATGTGTGTGATGCTGCCAGACAGAATGACGCTATCTGGATGCTGTTCGGATTTGGATTGTAACATCACAGTCCTTCTGCCTCTTGTGTCGCCTGTCCGGGCCAGAATTAGGTAGCTCTCTACGTGGGTCTCATCTACAGTAGTATCAGTAGTAGTTATGGCAGTTAAATTCGTTTTCATTGTTATTATTAATGATGATATTTCGAAAGAATCGTTGCATCAGTGTTAGCACAAAATTATTGTATTTGTTCCTCGTTTGCAGTACAAATCTATAAGTTTTTATCTCCATCGTTGGTCCATCTCTAGTAATATGTAAACGGCCAACCGATATTTGAAATAGCGTAAATTACACCATTGCATTAATTGTATCGTGTACATTTATTTATAAGTACATCAGGGTACAATTCTCTCTCTCTCAGTAGATTATTATTATATATATGTATATGTATATATATATAATATATATATATAGAATATAATTATATATCATATATATATATTTTACATATACATATATATATGTGTGTGTGTGTGTGTGTGTGTGTGTGTGTGATGCGTACGTGCATATGCATGAATATATGTAATTTGTAATTTTCCTTGTTAGATGTTATTTTCAGCAGCTGCTTAATTGTATTGCTAAAATGTCGGAAATATGCTTTGCATGGCCCCTTGCATTATTTATTATAATATTTTCATTACAACAAGTTTTCCAGTTTTCCCTCTCTTTTGTGGCTTCCAAAAGCAAAATTTTGATCTCCTTGCATACACTATACTACTGTGCTAAATTAATGTTTTTCTTCAACCAACCAATATAATATATTTAGATAATGAGCACCGATTTTATTTTAGGCTTCTCACATATCCAAAATTTTATTACTTATTGGTATATTTTTCTTTCATTTTTGCATTTCTTCATACGGATACAGGGAGGCGTGTGTACTAATTGCGCTATTGATCCCAGTGGGAAAAGAAGATGAAAGTAGTGCTGTTCGTTGCTTTAACGGCTGGTAAAGCATAATTGTCTTCAGTAGGAAGTCAAGTGATTTCAAATCTGATCCCAATTTCATCTTATGTCTGACCTAAAAGAAATTTTTATATTTTTTATTTTTTTTTTATTTATTTATTTTTTTTTTGCCTCCTTCACTTGTAATCTCGTCTTTGGACTATTTTTTTTTCTCTTTTTTTTATTTTCTGAATGATGCATTTGCTTCTTTTATCTGGATAACTTAGTAACTTCTTTATCATTATGATGAAGTGGGTTAATGTGGGTGATGTTGTAGCTGTGACTGTAGTGTCTGTTTCCATTAGAGTTTTCCTGTGACCATGGAGTACAAAAGGATCCTGGTGGGTCGGGGTGGGGGGGTAGTCCTTTTGGTCGGACGAAGGGAGGAGAGGGTCTGGAATGTGAAGTGACGCAATATCATATGGGGTGAACGCGCCTCTTTAGTCCAAGCCAGAGCCTAAGTGAGGCACACACGGCAGCCATTAAAGTGGTGCGACCCACACCAGCCTGCCAGCAGGATTCCTCTCACCCGTTGCCCTTCCAGCGCTCCTCCCCCTCCCCCCACCCCCCCGCCTCCTCCTTTATGCGTACTGAAACGGGGTAGGGGGATGTAAGGAGAAAGAGGGGAGTGTGGCAAGGTCATTCCCGGAGGGTGTCATTTGCTCATCAAGCATGAGGGCAAGGTCGTTTACGGTGCGCCTATGATGTAATTAGAGACGGTATGTCGCCATGGAGTGGGGTCATTAGGGTGCGATATTGTACGCGCTGGGATTTTGGCCTTTCGGGGCTATATATATCAGCTTATAACAAGGCAGTTTGCGGAACCGTTTAGCTTCAGGAACGCAAACAAATGTTCCCGCGAAGAGAGGATTCCATCTTTTAGCTCCTTGGGTTGACAACTGAATTATTCAGATTGCGGAACGGTTGCATAAAATCAATTTATATACTTGATTATCTAAGCTGAATTTTATGAGAATAAAATCAAGATAATAAGATATTGTGTCGCCCTCCCACGCAGTTTATTTTCATCGATACCCGTTTCCATTACTGGACCAGTGCTGAGAACGAGGGTCAGTCTATTGTAAGCTACTGTTTTGATTTCTTGTATGTTTCTACTTGCTCTGTTTATTTATTTGGAATAACGTAAGGAGTATGAATATAAACTGAATTAACTAAGAAGTGATATTCTTTGTTTATGCTCAGACTCGCATGTCTGAAGCCTTTCGAAATAGGTTACCCTCACTTAGAGTTTTGCAAGTAGAAAAAAATGCAATTACAGGTCATGCTATGTGGGCTCTTGCACGTCGTTGGTCATGTTTAGAAACTGATGTGAACGAGTAATCGATTTCCATAGAATTTTAGCTCAAACGGCGGAACATATTGTTTTTCTTCTTCTTCTTCTTCTCATTCTTCACAATCAGTGCATGAATTTACAAGAAATTTCCAAATAGAAACCCAAGTTTTGACCACAAAGGAAATATATACACAAGATGATTTTTGTGTAACGCACTGCTGCAAATGTACAAGGTTGTCAATGGCGTAACCAAAGGAAATTTGATGATGTTCTTAACTTTTCGCGTTGGTAGGGTTAATTCCCATGAGTCTTTGATACGTTCATGGTCTTATCAATACTACGTATGAATTATAAAGGGTTATTTCACCCGGCAAGAATAAGGCATAAATTAGGAGGAGGATTTTCTTTGTCTTATTTTGGGGCCAGAATATAAAAAAAACCGTTTAGATGAATGCAAATTTATAAATACACATACGTATATGATGTTAGTGTATGTACTATGTATAGAAAAGGTACTAAACATCTCTCTGTAGGGTAGCGTCCTAATCAAGTATACGATCTCAAGTTACTACGTTCCAACAGAATTGTGATGAATTTTTATCGAGTATTCTCTGGAAACCTGATGTTCTTTGTTCGAAAAGAGTTGCAGAGTAATGGCTGGAATATTTTCAGTCATTATTTAAGAAGAATTATTTTAATTTTTTAGTTTATGCTTATTCAAAACCAATTTTTTTTCTCTCTCTCTCTCTCTCACACAGTCTACATTACGATATGCATTTTCGTATTCTCTGTGTGAGCATTTTCGTTCCTCCCATTTATTTCCGTCCTGTCTTGTCTTTATCTTTTGTATTAGAAGAAAATGTGGATCTTGCCTATACAGTAACCCCCAAAGGTTTTCGGGCGGTCGTTATCTAGGACTAATATTTCTTAGGGGTCATTAACTTTGTGGTATTTACAGATTTTTGTTTATGTTTTAACGGTAATCCCCAACGGGCTTGTACTAAACATGCCTTTGCAAAGGTGGATACATACCGGGTTAAAAGTAAAACCCTTGGGGGTCACTATCTAGGAAAGATCCAAAAATATTTTGGTTTGCCTTTTTATTTGTCTACCACATTCACTTACTTTTCCTTTCCTTCCCGCGTCTTTCGTCTCTATGAAATATATTTTCCTCTTGAGAATTTCCAGGTCCTCCGTATCTGTGACGCCTCTCGCCCAGTTTCTCACTTTCTAAGGGATTTCCTACACGTTCTCTCTCGCTTTTGCTCTTAAATCCAGGTCATTCTTTTCCTTTCGGGAGAGTTTTCCTTTTCACACTTGTTTATTTTGTTCAGTCAAGTATGTTATGTTTTCCTGTCTTGAATGTGTTATCCGAGTTTATGGATCCTGTTCCGTATTATTTCCGTGGGGTTTTCAGAATTTCACTCCTAGGGTTTCTTGTATCAACTAAAGATTTTGTTTTCCAAGAGTGATTTTTTTATTGTATAATATCTTTGTTTCTTCGTATACTTTTTCCTCGTTTCCAAACTCTCTCTCTCTCTCTCTCTCTCTCTCTCTCTCTCTCTCTCTCTCTCTCTCTCTCTCTCTCTCTCTCTCTCTCTCTCGTTTTATTTTTTTATTGAGAATTTTCCGTATTGTGAATGTGCTTGCTTTTCATACCTTGGACATCTCAGGAAATTTTCCACACGTTATATATTCCATCCGGATTTCATGGCATTTTCTTGCCATTCCTTGTTTGTTTTCTTCATGCATTTACCCTTTCATTCTTACTTGCTTCCTTTGTGCGAATTTTGTGCATATTCTCTTCACGTGTGTGAACTCCCCTCCCTTCAAACCTATTTTAAGTTCTCCCAAACCGTTTTATTTTTAATCTGGTATAGTTTCGCCTCCATTTTGAGAATGTCCGTATCCCACTTGTTCATCTTTTTTTTTTGCGCGTTTCTATTTTTGTACCTTCATTTCTCTAGATTCTGTGGTTATTTTGGTAATAGGTCGTTTTTTTTATCATTCTTATTTTTCTTTCTGCATTTCGTCGTATTTACAGTCATTCCATACTATTTCATCTTGCACGGTCATTTTATTTTCCTTCTCGTGCACTTATCTGGTCCTTTGATTTTCTAATATTCGAAGGATTTTCTTATTATTATCTTTAATTTAGTGATCCTCCAGCTAACTAAGAAGTACATTTCTTTTCATCTGATTCTAGTCCTTCACGTGCACTGTCTGAGTACCTGCAATTCCTTCTTGTTCTGATAATTATTTATTTTATATATTAGAAGGAACTGTTTTTTTCCATTACAGAAACCCTTCTACTTTCAGCTTAGTTTTTCTGATTATTTTTATTCTGATTTCTTTCCTATTTTGGATATTTGTTTTGTTTTTCCTTATGCATATGTGCAAAATAATATGAGTGTACCATATTTCTATTATCCTTTGTTATTCTACGCATTTACTCTTTATTTAGAAGTTTTGATCATATTCCTTTTTTGCTTTTCATATATAGCTTCCGGTCTTTTATTGAATATATTCAGTATGTTATTTGCAATTATTTGTTTTTTGAGATTTCTTGGTATTTGCTGGTATCTCATTCTCGCAGAATGAACTTTCTCCCGGTATATCCGTTTATGGTGTATCTTTATTCTTTCTTGAAAAATATTTGGTCCAAAACCTGGATTTTTTTTTTTCAAGTGAGATCATTTTCATTAAGGGGATAGTTTTCCCATCATATAAATAATCCATCTTTTATTTTTTAGAATTTTCTTTCCTGTCCTTAGTGTCTGTTCTTACCTTGTCTATTTTGTTTTCTTTTATTCTGAAGACTTCCTTCAGTTCCATTTCCTTCAGGGAAATGTAATGATTCGCGTCGTGAGCTTATTCCATCTTATGAATCTTTCTTTCATGAAGCTTTGTCATTCTTCCTTGTACCAAGTCATTCTCTCTCTCTCTCTCTCTCTCTCTCTCTCTCTCTCTCTCTCTCTCTCTCTCTCTCTCTCTCTCTCTCTCAATTAAATTACATTGATTTGCTTTTTCATGCCATTTTTTGTTGCTAATGTTTTTCATGTTCATTTATGCTTTCTTCGAATACATTTTTCTTTTTTCTTTTTTGCGAGTTTTTTGTTTTCACTCGGCTGTTTGTTCTAGTGCGTGCCGTATTTTTTTTCACACTAAGTAATATCCTCACTCCTTGTGCATACCCTTTGCTAGTAACATCTTGTCTTTGCTGGGGATGTTACTCTCTCTCTCTCTCTCTCTCTCTCTCTCTCTCTCTCTCTCTCTCTCTCTCTCTCACAACCACACACACACGCTTTTTTTCCACATTCATCTGTGGTGGGGAATCATCCGGTCCGTTTGCGAGTTTCCTTTTTGTTGTCAGTTCTTGCCCTTTGGGATTTAATCCCTGATTAACATTTTCTCCTTTCATCTCAGAAGGCCTTTGATATTTTCTCGCAGTTACTTTCCCACGAAGCGCCATTTTCTCCACTTCTTCCATCCTCCCTTCTTGTCTGCGCCCTTACTTGAAATGGATCATCTAGCCCCCAAGTTCATTAAATGTTTTCTTGTAATCATGTCTCCTGTTTTTCTCAGTAATGAAAGTCAGCGTATCTTTCATTTCTTTGGAATTTGCTCGTTTTTTTTTTTATTTGGCATATATTTCCGATTCGCTTAAATTAGGTTTCATTCTTAGTCTTTTTACTTCTTCTCTTTTTGGAAGAGTCCTCTCATTGTCAGCTATTTCATTGCTATCTGTCTATATATTTCGTTGCTTTTACTGGTATCTTGAGGGTTGACTTTCTATCTCGCTTCGTAGATTTTGCTTGAACCGTCTTCTCTATAAATGTAACAGTAATATTTAAAGTGGCAATTTTATTATCTATCTAATTGTTGAGGTGCAAGGCGTGTATATTTCATTGTTGAAGCATTCGTAAGGATTCGTTAACCCTGAAACCGAAATCTTTAATTCCATTCGACTGTTTCCTTGTTGATTACTTGGTTAAGAATAAAGCGCCTTATGCCAACACGGGTCCTTGCCTGATGTTGGTCCGTCAACATAGGTGTCAAAGGGCTTGGGTATGGACCTGTGGACTCTGCATCAGTTCCTTCCTGGTCATTGGACCTTTGTAGCATCAATTCTGTACAACTGTTTCTTCCTGAAGGGTCATCTTTTGGCGGGATTTGGTTAACTTCTATTATTTTTTTTTTTATTTTGCTGAAATAATTTTCTGCTTGTATATGTTTTTTAACTTCTATTTTTTAAATCATCTTCAAACTTGCTTTAGAGTCTAGTCCTAGATAGATATATATATATATATATATATATATATATATATATATATATATATATATATATATATATATATATATATATATATATATATTTTATCTTTCGACTCTACTCTTACGATAGTTGTAAGCTCAGAAGCATATTCTTTACCTCCGTGTGAATTTCCGGTTGAAGCCAGCTGTTCCTTCTCTAGGATATTTATTTCCTCCTCTTGCGTTGTTTTTAGAATGTTCTCTCTAGGGCATTTTAGTCTGTTTTACATTTTCCATCGATTTTTCCTGTTCTCTCTGCAGTTGAGTATTTTCCACTCTTAGGATATGCTTCAGAAGGTTTTTATTCATCGCGGCTTATTCCCTTTCTTGTATTTTTAATTAAAAATTATTTTCGTAATCGATTTTTTCAATTATTGCATTCTGAATTGACCAATTCTGCTCTTTCCTGATGATATGCAAAACCAATAGAACGTGCGTCTCCCATTTTTACCGGAAATGATCACAGTGAAACCAGGTTTCTTTTCACTTCCATTTTCCCGCCACGGAACGGTGCTTTACCTGCGGAGTTTACAAGTATTTTACGTCCCCCAAGTATTCGGTTGCCTTTGCATTTCTTACCTGTAAATCCTCTTTACCACAATACGACGTGATCCTCTAGTGCCTGCGGAGGATCAGAGTCTCCCGCGAAAGTTTATCCCGTTTTGTGTGTGGATTTTCTTACGATAATGTCTGTAGGGGTAGGGGTTGTCATTTCCTCCTTTCTCTCGATTGGATCATTTCGTTTTTCCTTATTAAAGCTACGTTCACACAGGGCGTTTCTTACGGCGCGGTGAGATACGCGCGGTGGATCGTTCGGTGTTAGCTTATGAATCATTCACAAGTAAACGCGGCGGCTTCCTATACGCTGCGGTAGCGAGATTCCCCACGGCAACGCGGCGCTGCCAGGCGTGTTCGAGATACATATAAGTGAATGGCATCGTTCAAGCACAGCGGTGAACCGCCCGTTTTGAGAACAGCAGGCGCCATCATTGGCTGTGTGTCAGCCAATGAGAAAAGAGATTGTGCGGTACCATAGCAACCCTGGCCACCTGATCTATAGTCCCCGTGACTCACAGTCACACACACTATTGCATCGCTGTCAATGTCAAGTGTTAACTATGGAGAGGATCGTCTAACAGATCATTGAAAGATATATATATATATATATATATATATATATATAATATATATATATATATATATATATATATATATATATATATATATAACGTATACCTAAGGCCTTACCGCGCGTTGGCCGCCGCTGTCAAAAAAAACGTTTCGTGTGAACGATTACAGCGTTCAACGAGCGGTGGCCGCCGCGGTTAAAAACGCCCTGTGTGAACCCAACCTAAGTAGCGTCTGTAAATTTAAATACAATAATATAGTGTAAGCACGAATTATACTCAGAGAATTTAAAAGAATGAAATCCAGTTGATCATACATCCACGCACTTTTTATACACACACACACATATATATATTATGTATTTATTTATGTATGTATATGTTTGTGTGTGTATATACATATATATATATATATATATATATATATATATATAATATATACATATATAATATATATATATATATATATATATATATATATATATAGATATATATATATATGTATTTGAGAGAGAGAGAGAGGGTGGAGGGTGGGTGGGCGCCTTAAAGGGAGAAAGTAGTTAATGGGAAGGCTCCTGTTAATGTAAGGAAGTAGGTCCCAACCCAAGATTATGAGGTTTGGTCGCGTTAATGAAACAGGTGCTGAGATTGGATGAAATTCTGAAGTTATTGATTTCATTGTTTACTCGTTTGACAAAAAATTTCTGTAATGTTGTTGTGTTATAAGCTGCTGTTTAATATGCATTTCTCACTCCTTAATTGGAAAGCATCTTTTCCCCCCAGATAATGAATGCATAGTAAGTAGAGGATGCTTGTAAAAAAAAAAAAAAATTTGTCAGCAAAATTATTGAAAAGATAGCTAAATTTAGATTTGAATATCAAGGGATATATGTATGAATTATTTCTTTTTGTTTTGATGTTTCCTTTCAATGAAAATAGATGTTTCGAATACTGTTTTTGTTGTAGAATGTAATTAGGGATATTATCATGGTTGTAGAGTTCGAAGCCCATTCATAACCCAAATCTGAAAATTGTTTTTTTATCCTCTCTATAGTTCCTCCTCCTTTTCCACGGGCATTTTCCATGCTCTGAAATCTCTTTAATATACGATTTGATTACGACGTGCGAAAAAAAAAATATGTAGGGTGATTAATTTTGGCGGGAAGCCCCATCCCCCATCTTTACCCCGTTAATGGCGGTGCGAGAGCCCTTCGCCGTGGTTGGCTGGTACGAGAGATTCCAGCGTAATTACAGCCAATCAGACACCAGCATTGCTCTAGCCGCCGTAAACCTATATTTATTGTTAATTGTATCTTTAAATAATCCCTGTTATGGGCTATACATCATGGCCAGGCTTCATTCAGCTAATATTATGTAAATATGAAAGCTTACGCTTATCTAGAACCTTAACGATATAATACCTGCCAGCTTTATTAGGCGCGGAATTAATCTTTATCTGAAGAATATGTAACAGGAACACGAAAAAAAAACACCATTATTAGTGGAGGGAGAGATTGTATATGGCGAACATAAATTTTCTAGTATACATATGTGTGTATATATACACACATATGTATATATTTGTGTGTATGTATGCGCGTGTAAAAAATTATGGCCACGAACTTAGCGGTACTGAATATTGTTGAGTGTGCTGTTCAACCTTACTCTAGAATAGAACGAAAGGCGTAAATCACTAATGATAACGTCAATAAGTTATTATACCTGTGTGAGTCAAGAAAGGTACAAGAGCGAAGATGAAGCTCACAGAAATATAATTCCTTCCACACAGTCGATTTCTGATGATGTCTACTCTGACTAGGTAGGAAGAGAAGTGACTGATGCTTTTAGACCATAGAAGGAAGGCCGCACATATTAAGGATTAAGTTCAGAATTTGGTGAAGGATTCTGTAAAAAAAAAAAAAAAAGTTTTCAATAGCAGTTTGTTGACCAGCAGCATAAAACTTGGCTGGTATTGGGACAGAAAATGTAGAACTTCACGTTGAACTCTTGTGGCAGTGAATTTGAAGGAAAAGTAAAAGTTGCAAACTTGTGTAAAAGTTTTGGGTATATTTTTACCCCCAAATGCATAACGAGGCGGAAAAGTAGTTAAAGAATTACAGGAAAGCTCGAAGAAGTTTGAGGTTTTGTCAGTACAACTGTCAAGGCCCTCGTTGGACGAGTGGTTTTCGCGCTCGCCTACCAATCCGGTGGTCAGAAGTTCGATTCTCGGCTCTGCCAACGCGGAATTAAAGGAATTTATTTCTGGTGATAGAAATTTATTTCTCAATATAATATGGTTCGGATTCCACAATAAACTGTAGGTCCCGTTGCTAATCCTTCAGGCCAGCCCTAGGAGAGCTGTTAATCAGCTCAGTGGTCTGGTTAAACTAAGATATACTTAGTACAACCGTCGTTGAAATGGATTGAGGGATTGTTGTGGTGGCTGCTCTCAGTGTCAGATAATTCCTTTTTTTTTTCTTTGTGTTGATTGAGAGATAATTCAATATTGTTTATGATACTTTCAACAGTAGGTAATGAATGAGGAAAGTAACAGAAAAGGCAGTAATTATACCAAGAGATCCATCCACGGGTAAGCCGTTTTTACTAGGTTATCCTCACTGATAATTCTGCTTTAATCATCTTAGGCGTTGGTTGAAGGCAGATTTTATTTATGATATCTGAATCTAAGGCGCTTTGAGATGTTCATTACCTGTCTCCGTTTAATCAACGCTGACTCTGAAATATAGTACTTACTTTCAATATTTTGGCGGTTTTTATGGGCTCCTTTTATTAGATGGAATTCTGTTGTAACAGAACATTTTTACCAGTCTCATATATATAAATATGTGTGTGTGTGTGTGTTTGTGTGTGATGTACATGTGTAGAAATATGTGTGTGTGTGGAAAGGAATAGACAGAGAGAGCTTTTATTGGAATGAGAGGGAGAGATATAATCAACTGTCAGAGTGAAAAGATAACATCTGCTTGCCCACCAGCAATATTCAGGGGCCCATCACTATGGAAAATGGTGGAAAAAGGAAGACGTTACAATTTGGCGTTTACTTTTATCAATAGTAAGGAGTTTGATTTTTGTAAACGCCCCATATTTTCCTAAAAATGATTTTGTATTGTGTAAGTATTTTGTAATATGATCTTTTGTTTTTCTGCTGAAACGCTCACTGTCGATAGGCTGCTAATATTCGTAAAGCAGTCGTGCACATGGAGCATTTTTGAGAAGTGATTCGTGGCCCAATCATTTCTGGAAACCCGGACAACGAACTTAATGCTGAAGCGAGCTGTGCGCCTTCCCATTATCTCCTGTTATCTGCAGTCCTCAGAGCATTTTCATCTGAGCATAACTTGAACAGGTTATCTGCTCCACAGCAGGCAATATGAAGCATTCTCGTCCGGCAGAATGCTGGGTTCGGCTTCGCTCTGCTACTAGAGTGTCTCATCAACGCTGGCTCTGATGAAACATTTCCCCTCGCGGATCACACACACGCCCACTCTCGGCTACAGATTTGAAATCATTTTCCGCTGTACGTCACGTCATTAGTTCTATGTTCATCCTCCCTGGTATCGCAATAAGCATTTCTGATGATGCCAGCTTGTTGCTTAACATCTCCCCTCCCCACCTAAGCTCTCATCTCCCGTCGGTTGTAGAATGCAAAGACCACACACACACACACACACACACACACACACACACGGTTTAGTCGTATCTGCTTTCTAATCTGTGGTTACGCTCATACAAATTCTTACTCGCAGAAACATAGCGCTCTCCGCTCACTCTGATATGAGCTTATTCAGGTCTGTGCGGGCATGCGTGAGTGACTTGATGAATTCAAGAAAACGTTTCTTTGTATTAACTTAAGGATTGAAATTGAAATTGAAGGGTCTGGATAAATGGAACGTTTCTAATGGACTCTGTTTTTGAAAGACGGTGCTTATTGCGGCATACTTGTTCTGCAGCAGTAGTCTTGAGGATTGCTACAGAAGCCTTATTATTCTTAAGCATTGCTACATAAGTTATCGGTTTTTAGAGGTAAATTAGTTTGCAGAGGAAATTTTTTCTGCTGAAATATTAATCATCTGTTTACTAAATCCAGTAACGAGCCACTGATCTCCCTCCAATGTAGATATTCAGTTATATTTTTACCTTCAACACGTATTTTTATAATGTTCTGATGAATCCCGTCATTTTTTTGGGATGTCACAAACGCTCTCAGCCCCTCAGTGGCGTGGTCGGTATGGTGTTAGCGTACCACCTCGATGGCCGCGAGTTCAATTCTCGGGCATTCCATTGAGGGGTTAGAGATGTGTATTTCTGGTGATAGAAGTTCACTCTCGACGTGGTTCAGAAGTCACGTAAAGCCGTTTGTCCCGTTGCTAAATAACCACTCGTTCCAAGCTACTTAAAAACACCATTCAAACAAGCAAACAAACACAATCGCTCTCCTTTAGGTCTTAAAGCGACATCAGGATTTAGAAATCCTGACATTCTGTGTCTGCCTTCCGGCAGACTCGGACGAATTACCTCGGGTTCTGTCCTCATTAAGAAAATGGAACCGGAACTAAACCAATTCGTCAACTTTTGAGAATCCTTTTGGGGTATTGTAATTTTCTTTTCTTTTTTTCACGACGTTTGAATAATCAAAGTACTTTTTTTTTTTTTTTTTGCGAACGGTTTTTTTTGGGGGGCGGCCTTTTTGTTGTTCAATGTCCAATAGGCGTATTTTATTCGTTTTAATCGTTTCCGAGTATTTTTACTGTATCTGTAATCAAGGTGTGTTACTTTGATTTTAAACCCGTTATGAAATAACTTCGACTGATTTCTGCCAAGGGGGTCATATGTCTGGTTCTGGTTGTCAGTTTGTTTACATAAGTTTGGTCTTGTGGCTGTCAACAAGTAATTAGATTTGATGAGACCAACTTTTGGCTGAAAGGGGGCCTTTTGCGGCGTTGCACTGGTTAGACTTGCTTCAAATATTCCATGCGTAAACAACCGTTAATAATCACTTCTGTAATGAATGTATGACTGAGGGTTACGTCTCCTATTAGCCTGTGCGATTTTGTGATGGTTCCCGTTTCTGTGTGCGGAAACACACACACACACACACACACCCCCCCCCACCCCCCCCCAAAAAAAAAAAAAAAATCGTAGAAGTTAAGCGTTGGGGGATAGCTCATGTATGTTTATTTTCCATGAGGCTAGAATTTTTCATTCTCATGGTGAATGCTCCGAACTCATACATACGCTGCGACCTTTTTTATACTCATTGTCATCAAGGGTGAAATTTTTTTTTATTGTAATTCAATGTTATTTTTGTGAATGGGCATGTCTGCTTATCCTTAGATGATACTGTATTATATACGATTCACTGTAGTGATATAATGGGCCTTATACTATTTGTAATTGTTCATAATATACGATTCACAATGTAATGTGATTGGCCTATACTATATGTAAGCCTTCATACAGAGAACCGTTTATACTATATGCTCTTAAAAATCAGCTTGTTCGAATGAACCGTATCTCATCACGGCTGAGACACCGAGGTTGGGGCTAATGATCAGTATGTTTAAAGAGATCATATCGTGGGTGTTTGCTTTAAAGATTATCGTAATGATACTACTGTAGTTGCCGTATGTAGAAGGTTTTGTACTGCTAGATGAGAAGTAACAGAAAGTTGAATGTTTTCATCCACGTTCACGTTAATAATTTTATTTATAAACAGTGAAAATATGTAACTTAGGCACATATTTAGATACATAGCCTTTTAGTAGGAGAAAATTAGCATCAAGAATCGGTAGAAATTTGTAACGCAAAAATAAATAAATAAAAACAGTAAAAAACTAGAGAGAAAGCGCAAAACGGTTTAGAAAAACAATAGACATCTCCATAGTCATAAAAATATTACCAGTACACATTATATTTTATTTCACAAATTTATCGCAATTTTGAACAATTTTGTACGAGGATTCGCCAACAAATTATACGCATACACCAGCCCACCCACTCATAAAAACTAACAAATGTATATGTATGATTGAGCGTTGGTTTGTTTACATGTGTGAACTTACTTGAGAAATTCGCCGATCCGCAGAACGACATCGGTCTGGCGTCGCGGATGTCTTAAACCTCGTCGTGGGGAAATTCCGTAGATGGAATGGTATCTGTGTTGTATTAATGGTTTACCTTTAATGGTGCAATTATGTGAAACCTCCTTGACAGTCGTGGCAAAGAAGCATTAGTTATTAGACGGAGGGTTGGTATCCTCTGCCTTTGTCGGCGTTGTGCGCCGCTGCCACATCAAAGTGCAGATGAAAGTTGAATGTTTGTGTCGAGCGTTTGTACGAGGCCGAGCGGATTCAACTTTCAAATAATCGAAAATGGAAGACTACGGCGTGTCCGATTGACATTCCAGGCTTACGCTCTGCCTCGTGAATTTAAGGCAGTATATGCCCAACTTCATGTTAAAGAACCCAGTAATATACTGTCGTAAGTATATGCAATTATTGATAAAGTTTTCCCGTAAATATGCGTAATTATTGACAATGTTTTCTCCTAATTATATGTAATTATTGATAGATTTTTCTCGTAAGTTTACGTAATTATTGACAAGGATTCCTCGTTAATATCAGTAATTATTGATAAGGTTCTCTCAGTATCTGGTTGTGTTCTGAGTAATTAGAAATGATTTTCGAGCAAGACAAGCGGCGACCATTCTCTTGTGCGCTGAATCTGGGAATTATTTCTGGGTTCCAGGTTGCCCCGTCCATATATTCTTTATAAAGCAATCTCTCAGTTAATTGCCAGTTGCATTTCCTGTAAATTGCATGTGAAAATATTTTATAGGCACTCACACTTTGAATAAGGAGAATGAAAAACGCAAATAATAATGGACGTAATTGTATATTTTAACATTTATTTCGTCTGACGTTCTTGTAATGAATAATGAAGAGTTAATTGATACGTCTCCGCCCATGCATATGCTGCCACGATTAGATATATATAATATATATATATATATATATATATATTATATATATTTGTATGTATGTATGTATGTATGTATGTATGAATGTGTATATTACAACCAGTTGTTGTGTCTTGTCTTCTTATTTGAAATGTGGCTACAGAAATTTTCCATTTATTTTTAGCACGCTGAAATGCAGCAGCTTTGGCTTGTCGAGGAATATTTTTTTTTATCATCAGATTTTCCCATTTATTTTCCTTTAGCAATATTTTTATCCCATTTATTCGAAAATCAGCCTTCACGGGATTTTTATTTCGAAATAATAAATCCTACGTTTGGCCGAATTCCTTTGAAAATGTTTGCTAAGCACTTTAAACGCTCTGGTTAGATTAAGTCGTTCTGAGAAGAATAGAGAGGATTTCCCAATTAATGAGAACGGTTCAAATTGTTAGTCTTTCACAGAGAGAGAGAGAGAGAGAGAGAGAGAGAGAGAGAGAGAGAGAGAGAGAGAGAGGAGAACTTTTATTAAAAATCTTTTTTTTAATCCATCGATCTGTATTTCTTAGGTAATCACATGAACTAAACTTAAAAATTTTGTAAAGAACTGAAGTTATCAATTTTGGAAAGCCACTAAAGAGGTGAAGTTTCGAAACTGAAGCTTTTACGCTAGTCACATTACGGCCGGATCTGAGATTTAATCGAGAATAGCAAAGAAGTGTACTTCGTTTCAAAATGTCATGCCACGCTTACAATAAATATAGACAACTTTCCTCGCTCCTTTTCTCCCTTCAGTGCACACAAAGGTTCCCGTTTCATTAATAGGCCATTTCCAACGGGGTAACGGCCTTTCAGCTATAACCCGTAGGCTTAAGAAAGTCAATTACTGATATAGATCTCCCCCCCTACCCCAACCCCTCCACACACACACACACACACACAACTCAGGCGGCGTAATTCTCTCTAAGCCTCAGGTGCCGTAGAGGAAGAAGTATTGGCCTCGCCAGTCGTGGCTCCTTTTTAAGTTAACTTCATTACCTTGTCTCTCTTGCCCCCCCCCCCCCCACCCCCCCCCCCCCCCCCCCCCCCCCCCCCCCCCCCCTTTCCTGGTGCTGGATGGAAGTGAAACCCGCCAGATTTATTCAGCTTTTTTTTTATCTCTCTCTCTCTCTCTTCCAAATTATTCCCTTTTTATTTTTCTCTAAAAAGAAAAATTAAATTAGACGCTGCTCGAGTGTTTCATAGTTTTTTTTTTTCCGTAGATGGTTTTATTTCTAAAAGGGAATTCAATTATCAGGCGGCGGTATGTTCTGTTTATGAAAGAGCTGAATATACTGCAGCAATTTTGTTTTGTGATGTGCGGTCTAGTCCGACTGCATTTTTATGGAAATCTGGGATTTTACATTTCATTTTTCTTCCTATCTTCAATAATACTGTTGTAACTACTTTATTACAGGATCATTTTTTTTATTGAAAAAATTGTCGATATCTTCCATAATTATTATTCTTTTTCTTCATTGATTTACACTTGAGTTTTGCTGAGAGAGGTTTGTTTACGTGAAAAAATGCAGTAATCAAAGTTGGTCTATACATGTATGGAAGTGAATGGAAGGCAGAATATAAATAGGATAACAGCCAAATTCTTTCGTCCATTAATTACCTCAAAAGGAAAATCTTGTAACCGGTAATGAAGAGATTGAAAGGTCACCTCTGCCTTATGTGATGTTATTGATGACAGAGCTATGTCCATTGTGCATTACTTGCCAAACTTCAACCAAAGGTATCACGTTGCATAGGGATTGACAGATCTCGCTGATAACCTGTCTGTAGTTAGTGTTCCGTGCTTGTGAAGTGCAAAGTTAGAGGAAAATCCTATCCGTATAGAGCAGTGGTTCTAAACTAGGGGCACTTGTACCGGAAACCTTAAACCTGGGGGGTAGAAGACATAATAGCTAGTGCAATGGTACTGTATGTTTACCATGTTTGTATTGTATTTGTATTCGAAGGGGGTACGAGAACATTTACTGAGATATCAAGGAGTACTGGCACTGAAAAAGGTTAAGAACCACTGGTATAGAGGAATTTACGAACTAATAACTACTACTACTGTAAAATTAAGCCTGGAACCTCAGAAGTAGTAGAAAAAACTAGTGGCATGCAATGGCTGTAAAGTAAGTGAAGAGTACTACATATCTACTTTGTATTTATCCAGACTTCCAGACCGAATTTCAGACTGACTCCATCTTTCCAGGTCAAGTTTGCGTAACACGATGGAGGATGCCGTACAAACTTCAAGTATTTTATATGTTTTGGTTTGATAATTAGCGAATTCGGTTTCTAGGGTGTTTGATGACAGCTAATGATCGGCATTTTGTTTGAAAGTTCATCCCTTTTATATTCTGATTAGCTCTTCATCCCATCTCGACATTTGCATTTACAGTTTTTCAATAGTAAGTTTGGAATATCATAGATGTCCATATTGATAGTATCCTAAACCCATTAACTTGAAATTATGCAAACTGGCCGATGTTAAAAACTTGAGGTGAATGCTTAGTAAGCCACTGCGGAGTTTTGACCAAAACATTATTTACTTTGTGCAGAAGGGAAAAGTGAAAATAATAAAATTAAAACACCATCATGCTCATTTAATTTAATAAAAATTAAACACCATCATGTTCATTTGCTTTCATGACATTTTCTTCAACTTGACGTAGTTTTACGTTGTAAAATATATAGTTATATGTTGAATTTGAATAGTTGAATATGTAAAGCGGTCTTCATTCTTAGTAGCCAGATAAAAACTGTGATATTAGTAGCTTTTCTTTAGTTTCAAAATATGATGAATGGTTTCGCTTTGTGCAGAATACGAATAATATTACTTTTGTTTTCCGTACGAGAAATATGGCTGAATTTACCTCCTGCTTGCAACCATTTTCCAAAGCCATTATATCTTAAGCTCTAAATATAAGTGCTTTTAATCTCTTCCCCGGTGTCTTTTTCTAGAATGTTTGCAGACGTATGTATGTTTTTAATAAAAAAAAAAAAAGCTCACCGTGACCTAAAACTGTAATGCAGTAAAAGAAAGTCACAGCAATAAAATTGGTTTGTGTATAATAATGTATAAGAATCAGTAACGTTCAAGTTATCAACTCGCCCTCACAATCTTATCATGTACATTGCTTGTAATCTGAGGTAACTTTGCTGCT
>NC_087202.1:72185380-72195380 GCF_015104395.2 Macrobrachium nipponense | reverse complement strand
TTCTCCTTCTCTCTCTCTCTCTCTCTCTCTCATTGTTTACTCTATCTGGGACTTAACATCTCTAACCTTTTTGTACGGAAATTGAACTAGTCTCATCCTGAGCAAACAAGATTGCAAATGTCTCGTCCCATGTAACATCAGTTTTCAAAATGTTTCTCTTTTGATGTTCTTACCGATGTTTTCCTTGTTCCTCTTGTCATCTTTGATGTCCTGCCCCGCAAATCTCTTGCCTTTGGATCTTTATCGCGGAAGAGAAGAAGTTACATTGCATTTTGTTTCCATCGGTTATTTTAGGTGTTTTAGAAACTGCTGCGGGTAACGAATAACTTCTCACACTTATTAACACGAACATTTGTATTGCTGAAATTAATTTGAACGCTGTTATTAATTTTTGTTTCGTGTGTTGATTGGTCACTAACGATGGCATACATCCAATGATGCCTGCTTTCCACGGCTGGTATTATAAGCACTTTATTATATTTGATTTACAGACATCTGTACCATTAGTTTGACGGTATCGAAACATAAGCAGTTGTCGAATCTAGATTCTGACAAGAGTTCATTTATTTAGACTGAAGAATCGAGTAAGTTCTCATCTGAAAATGTTTTACTGTTCACATTTTAGTTCCATTTGATTTAATGCGCTTCCCTCTTACTTTCGCTAACGTTCAGTTGCAGAATGTAGATGATTATCTATGTCAGACAGAGAATAAATAATGAAAAAGGAAAAAGAATAGTCATAGCAATGAGTTCATTACCGAAATTAACTCGACGTATTGTCATTTCCTGATTGTCCAATAATGGCACTAATTTGCAGCAAAAAATAATAGAGGGAGAAAAACTGTTCGGGGCAGTTTGTTATTACAAATATTCAAATGATTATATTAGACGAATTATTTTCACATATATTTGTTTTGAATTCGATTGAGCACTGATATGGATAGAAGCAAATTTAGTGGAATATTGCAATTGCAGGGGTAGCAGGAATTCATTCCTTTTGATTGCACGTCAAAGAATAATACATTTTATGGGCCTTTTTTACGGTACGATGTGAAATACGTGATTAATAGCCGAATTCTGGTCCAGCCATAACTCATTTACAATCGCACTCATAAATAAATGACTAAATATACAGCTTTGTCAATAAAAACGGATTTAGGCTTTTACGTTTAGTTCTGTCCTTTTTTTTTTTTTTTTGGGGGGGAGATGACGAAGCGTCATTACTTTATAGCACATCTTCATAGATGTCCGTTGAAAATGATGAAGAAATTTCTCCTGTAAATTATTTTGTTTCCTTAACGGTCTTAACCTCTGAGAGGCCTCCAGGATAACTACAAAGTTCTCGGTGATAATAAACTTGTTTCGTGGTTCATCTCTATCGTAATGGCTTAACCTCTTTGGGTAGCATGAGCCTGCGATTTGGTATTTTATTTATCTTAAGTATTTTCTCCCTTTGCAGTCATAGGTATTTGATGGCTAAGAGTCCATAATTTGTCTATGGCTTGAAGATTGGTACTGAATATCCTGCTGTTTTTCGTCATGTCTTTTGCATTAGTAATGGACTGATATTGTTCAAGGTGTCCTCTTTCATTCATCTGCTAAGATAATTTATTTGGAACACCGCCGTACAAGAGAAGTCATGTAGAATCATTTAGCTCAGGCAAGAAAGAACATGTGTAGCCATTGAAAATCAAATTTAAATGTAAAGATATTGCATCCTAAAGAAACTTCACTTCGCTTTGCCATAAAAAAAAATGATTGATATATCTTTATTGAGTAAGGTTTCCGTTCAACTAAAATTCTGAAGTCGAACAATGACAAAACTGGCGTCGGATCGTATTTGTGTAGCGCAGTTCTTTACTGATCTAATGATGGAGAGCCTATCGTCGTTTTCTAATTAAGGAATTTAATTAAAATCAGCCTTTAGAAATATTCCCCAAAGTAAGCCCAGTCATTGTAATGTTATTAAATGATGGCAATAAGCATTTGGCAATCTGTTAGAGCTGCAGTTGCATTTCCGATAAACGCAATCCAATCATCTAGGAAGTAATTTCATCAGCCTAATTAAAATGTCGGAACACCAGAAAAATATTCTGCGTTTTTTTCTATGGGATTCTTTTGTTGGAAAGCATTGCAGAGCGAGGGAGGGGAGGCAGTTGTCAAAGCATCTTTCTATTAATAGCAATGGTAATAATAATGAAAAATGTAGGGTTTTTACTCAAAATGACGAGAGGAATGTAAGTGCTGAACATTGCTGGCAGGGGAATCATCGAATGGGCAATCAGAAGTCCTTAATAATATGCAATTATAGAGCATGACAATTACTGTACAGTAGTTTAGTTGAAGTCGGCTTGCAAGATAGCATTCTGATTTTTTTATAATAAATGTTTCTCTCAATTAGATGTTGCAAAATAAAAGAATGTTACTGAAGAAGCAGCTTTGAGCAAAAGCATCCTGAAGTATGAAACTAAATCTTTTAATGAGCTTCCACCAAAGGTTTACATGAGCAGACGGCTTTTCCGTGTGACCTGCTCTGATGAGGCTGCTCCTCTGGGGAATAGGGGAAAGGGATACTCTGATATAAAGAGACAAAAGTTCCAAAATCTCAGTTCTTCCCACGGGGTGCAAACACTACGCCTTCTTTGATATGCGCTGGAAGGATACGCCATATGAAAAACGTACGGTTTACATAACTAGGAAATATAGTTTTCAGAAAATTTGGCATTTCATCGCCAACTTTGAGAATGGGACAATTGTATTCTGAAAGGTCTTGGTATGTGTAAGACAACAGTAGAGAAGTTATCAAAAAGTTATTTTCCATGATTATTAAAAAAAAAAAAGAAAAAAAAACTTTCTGTAGAAGAGGATTAATTCAAAGACAGTAGTGTATCGCAGTCTTCCTCAAAATTCTACATTGATGAAAGGCATTATAGAAAAAGTCATAATTTATAAAGAAATGAAATGAAATGATAGCTTTGTAACCACTTTATTGTTATTATGAAAATGAATTTCATCCTTATGTAATGTTTCATGTTGTTCTTTGCAGGTGTTTAGCGGTGAGGGCAAGAGGTACCTGAGTACGGTTGACCCACGCAGGAGTAATTGGACACGTTACCTGAGACCAGCTCCCGACCGTGATTCGGCCAACCTAGTGGTAGTGCCAAGACCGATCCTCGACCCAAGTAAGTCGTCATCTCTTTAAATGCCTCGGTTTTTAAAGTCTTGTTCCTCTTTGTAAGCGGTGAAAGGACGGGGGGTTATGTAAATGAAGAGTTATTGAATCTATTTTCTCCCCTTGAAAATGAATTAGGCGAATTAGAGTCAAGGTGGGGATATATTGCTGAAATTCTTGAGCAGTCTTTAAGCCCACAATCAAGAGTGTTTCTTGCAGGTAACTGCAAAACCTGGCATATTTAAAGAAACGTCTGAGTCGGCTGTAATTATGAGAACTTGTTTTGGGTTGTAGGTTTTATTTCTTTCTTTCCTCGCTGGAAAGTATTGCTTAAAGGAATACCGAAGTTCTTTGGGCATCAGGATATCAGTTGTAAGTTTAATGACTATCACATTTACACTCTTCAGATCTGTTTAAGAATTCTTGGGTAGTTTGTGTAATCGTTTAAATCTCTCACAGCCAGATTGTTCATTTTCTTCATTGTATGCCTTGCGGTTTGTTGTTTCTTTGTAAGAAGTTTGAAAGTAATTTATTTCCCTCTTACGTGTGGATTATTATGAAATTACTACTGCAGTGAGTTTTCGTAAGACTTGTAGCGAAGGCAGTGTTTGGGCCAGTTTCCGATTAAAGTGGTTTTCTTTGACTCAATACTCAGTCATTTAATTCCGTGGCTGTGTCTGGGAAAGTTGCCCAGGGATCACTGTACAAGATTTAGTCTTCTTAACAGCACAGTACAGGGTAAAATAATTGACTAATCATTTGCAAGAACGAAGTTGATACCTGTATATAGATGCCAAGAATTTTCCTTTTCCTTTCATATGTAGATGCGAATACTTGACTGTGAGTGGCGATGAATCCTCAAATTGTATATATATTTTTTGCACTACTTGTGCCATTCAAGCAAAATGAGGCCAAAGTTATTATTTATAACTGTCAGCCATAAAATCGAATAGTGAACATGATTCATGAAAGCGAATATCCTTTTACCAAATGATCCTTTTTTTTAAATATCCGTGACTACAGCACCTTCAGTTTAGGCTTTAGGGATTCATATGCAAAGTAGTTTGTTGTTTTTACTTGTTAATCGTGTTAGTTTTACCATCACTTCCTGCGTTCGTTGATGAAACTTTACGGAATGTATAGTTAAAAAGAAAGAAAGAAAGAAAAGTAACTGTTCCCTTGTTAAACTCCAGCCGTTACGTGTTGCATATTTTATGATCCGCGTGAGTTTTAGTTTTAATGGTAAAGTAAAGCTCGTACGTTTTTTATGGCCCCTTTTTTTTCCTAGTGATACAAGAAACTCTTAAATCCTTCGGGAACGTCGTCGGAGAATCGTGGACGGAAAGAATAGAACTCTTCTCCGTCTGTTGTGCAAAGAGGCAGAAAAAGTTCAAACACTGGGTTTTGTATTTCTAATGTAGTGGAAGAATCGTAAAAATGGATACTCTGTATGTGGCTCACTTTTATGTCAGGCCTTTGGCAAACATTGTAGACCCGACACTCAAATGGAAAGTAAACACCCAGCACTAATATACGATTAGGGCTTTAGGCTTCCAAGGGGCCGACGACACTACGCATGTATGAACGACGTTGTGAATATATTTACATGTTTGAATTTGTGTTTACGCTCTGTGTGTATATGTAAATATGTCACCAGTTTTTACTTTAAGTCTCTTCCTCCCTGGTGACTGGGTGCCCTCCATGTCAGAAGAACGTGTTGGTGCTATATAGTATAATATAATATAATATAAATATAATATAATATAATATATATGTGTATACATATATATAAATGTGTATACATATACTGTATGTATGTTTGCATGTATGAATGTATTTGGAATGAAGGGATTTGGGCAGTTATTCATAGACGCATTCACGTATATTTGTTCCCGTATCGTTAACAGTCGCTTCGTTACTCCAGTGTATGGTTCTAAACCCTCCCGGATTCCTTCCTTTCGTTGCCATATCGTTATTTATGTTTTTATGGCGTTCCTTTGTCCCTTTATTGTTGTTGCTTTTGATGTTGGTATTGGTATCACTATTAATTTTGTTATCGTAGCTGTTCTGTCTTTTATATAACAAATGATTGCATTAAAGGATATATTTATATAGTAATCTATAATCTATCTCCTTTCTCTTGTGAAGGAGGATGAAATGTCTCCCACAAAATTCTTACGGGATGTGAACTGAACTGACGTTGGGTTTTGACGATATTTAGATATTTCCCCAATAACATGGACCCTGTAGAGGGGTAGTGCCGTCAGCGCTCCTCGTGCGGTGCCCTGTAGGCATTACATAAGGTTCTTCGCAGCGTTCCTTCGACCCCTAGCTGCAACCCCTTTCATTCTTTTCACTGTACCTCAATTCATATTCTCTTTCTTCCATCTTGCCATCCATCCTCTCCTAACAATTGTTTCAAAGCGCACCTGCGAAGTTTTCTTCCTGTTACACCTTTTAAACCTTTCTTCTCTCATAGGTCCCAATGCTCGGCCGAAATTCAATAATCTACTCTATTCTTCCCAATAACATGGCAATAAGCCGTCCATCCCTTTCACAGTAGATGCGTAGTAGCACTCTCGGAGTAGAAGAAATTATGCATTATATAAGTATCCTTTCGTACAAACACCAACAGTCCTCCACCTCTTGCTCTGATATTCGTGACGGGAAATCTCGTCGTCTTGAGAAATGCCTCGTTAGAACAAGTTCTTTCCAAATTACACCCGAATGTGTTTACATTTTTTGTTTATTCTTCCAAAAAAGAAAAAAAACTGGATGGAAGGCAGGATAATTACTCCTCTCTCTCTCTCTCTCTCTCTCTCTCTCTCTCTCTCTCTCTCTCTCTCTCTCTCTCTCTCTCCAACTGAAATGGTATCACGCTTCTTGAAAAGCTACCAATAGCATAAGCATCAAGAAAACTGCAACCATAATTCTGCAAAACTTAAATATTTTTGTGCAAAATATTTTTACATTTCTCTCTCTCTCTCTCTCTCTCTCTCTCTCTCTCTCTCTCTCTCTCGATTTCTTGTTTCTTACGGAGACTCGAACTGGGATCCTTCGGCACTGTGTGCGCGCGCGCATTCTCAAGCGTGTTTGCGTTTCTATATGCTTGTTTGCAATCATGTAATTCAGTACTAATACTAAGTAATGAATAATCTATCATACTGGCACCATCGTTATTTTAATTTTTCATTTTCCTTTTCACCTTTTCCTTAAATTTGTGGGTGTGCACACCTATCTTTGAAAAATTTAGACGCTTTTACTTCTTCAGCGGATGTACTACATTTGATTCCTACCGCCCCTAAAAAAGAAACTTCTTTTCGTTTCGAGAATTTTTCAGGTCCCTAACGATATTTCGAAGCCTTTTGGCTTTTGTTTGCGCATCAAGATCTTTACTTGTCATCAGGGACAAAGTCAATAAAATCAGCGGAGACGATACAGAAGAAACTCATCTAAATCTGGGAGGAGTGGCCGCTGTTTTATTGGGTTATTCTATTTGGATACTTTATTTGGTTATTTTTTTCCAACAAAAAAGCTTATTGGTGTGCCGCAGGGAATTCTAGGAAACTTTAGGCGATGTATTTTGTTTTAGAGGTCAACTTTTTTTTTTTAAGCTATTGATGATTCGATGCCTGGTAAAGCTAAGAGGAGAAAAATCTTGAGTTTGAGAGCCACAGATGGATTTCAGGAATCTTGAAGGTAATCTTTGACAAGATACGTTTTTGATGAATTCTACCGTGTAAACGAATTTTTAGTTTGGCTACAGGGCCCCATGTTTGGTTACGTCCAAAAAAACATGCAGCCAGTTGCCTTAGGAATTGCCGTTTGGTATTCTTTAGAAATAAAAATCCGATGTCAGAGTCTTTTAGGGCAGGATTTTGGTGAGGCTCTTCGAGTGTAAAATGTCCTTTTTATTATGTTAGAATTTCTCACAGCGGGAATTGATAGGCTTTCGTTTTTCTTGATATGTGGAGCTATCTTCTGCATGGGGCTCCTTTTTCATTTCGTTCTTTTATGTTAGTGGAAACATTGGTGCTCTTTGAAATCGTTTCAGAAAGCATTGTCATCATTTCTTTGAATGAAGTTATTTTGGAGTCGATACTACTTTGTTCTTCATTTCTATTAGGCTTGTCGAAGTTGCTATTTTGAGAGTAAACTTGATGGTTAAGAAATAATATTGATAGGTTGTGGAAAATATATTAAGTTGTAGTTTTGTGCTTATAAGCATGTTTGTTGATTGTACATATTCGTTAGACACATTCTGTCTCCGTTTTCTGTGGATTCTTATTTTGACAGTCAATTCAATTTCGTTTTTGTTTCTCATGAATTCGCATTTTGATTAATAGTAACGACTTTAAGAAGCACTGCAAAATAAAATATAAGCAGCAAGCAAATCTGTGCTGTATACGTGAAGAAAATCAAATTCTCTCCTTGAATAGATAGGAATTAAAATCCTCACATTGTTCTCGAAGGGGGGCCATTCTTTTCGAAATCCCCAATATCTTCACCAAGTCTAATGCTCAGGTATTGCAACCGTTTGTGTTGGCTTATTGCCTCCACCTCTATTTTCTCAATGTGTAACTTGCTTGGGATAACAAAACTCATTTTTCCTTGCCGGAATCTTTCACATTTAGATAACTTCATCTCGAGGGTGAATATTATCTTGAAACCTCTGCCGTTTATTTGTTTTGGTGTGGTTATACCTTACGCCAAAAGAAGATTCTTTTCTGCAGACAGGACCTGTCTCTGTCATACCTGTGAACTTCAGTGCCAAGGTATTATTTATATGATTATATTTAAAATTTCCATATTACGCCATTCCATTTAAAATTCCACTCCTAAACTTGGATGATCTTTCTCAAGATTGTGTATGCGAGAGTCTTAAAGTGAGCATTTAGGTTCTTACTGATTACTTATATTCGTTATATTTTGTGTAGTTAATTACCTGAGACCCTTGGCATGGATAACGATTATGATTTAGTTACCCAGTCTCTCGCGAACTCGTCTTTTATCAGTAAGAATTCCATTCATTCCTCTTTTTCCATCCAAAGAGAATTTCACTTCGGATAAACCTTCCATCTTCGCGTAGACCTCTGGCCTTGTACGTTTTTTCCATCGTATTTTCTTACATCTTTGTCTCTTCTTTAAAAAAAATCGCGCAGTAAATTTTGCAGGGCACAAAGCTTTCCTGGAGGGAGCAGCGCTCATTGATTCGTCCAGTCCTTTTCTAGACTTTTCAGTATCTCTGAAAACATTTTTAATTTACCCGTTTTTGTTTTATCAGTTTCGCGTGCGTTCTCCTTTTCCTTGCAGAATAGCAGTGTTTTGGTTTTTACGTCTGTAAAATAGCAGCGTTCTGTTTTACATTTGTAAAATAGTCGTGTTCTCATTTTTACATATGTAAGATTACAAGCCCATTTAGGTTAATTTGAGAGTATTTTCAGATATTAGTAGGAAAGGATGAAGGTGAAAATTCTAAGGTTCAACCAGTAAGGACTTTGAAGTAATGAAAATAATGTGCTTATGGAATAGAAAAATTAGTGCTCGTCAGCATTTCCTGTGATTTCGGAGTTAATGTAAAATTTGCTTAGATATGAAAGACATGAAAGAGATCGCCGTGTTAATCGAAAGCCTTTCGAAGGAAAGATATGGTTAGATGTTATTAGAAAATCCTCCTTAAGTATTTACATATCCAGAATTATTAATATGGTCATAGCAGTGAATGCAAACAATGAAATTCTGACAAAACGAGAAGAGACAACGGGAGACTGACTGACCGCTTGAAAGGATTTTAGTACTTCACTTGGACTGATTCCACCTCCGACCTTTTTTCCTCCTCCACTCAAACGATTTTCTTCGGTATTTTAGATCTCTTCACAAGAGTGATGATAAATCTTCCTTCCCCCTTTCATCTTTTCTTTGGAAGTCGTTTTGAGATGGAAGCTTTCTTTTCATCCCTATTTATAAGTCTTTTTGCGGAGATTCCCCCGGAGATGCGACGTGAGTAGGACGTGCATAGCTACACCTCTTAACACTTCGACCTCTGTGCATTCTTTGTATTGGCAACTTCGTCGGTAGTAACTGATTAACTTTGCTTATGACTCATCTTGAAAACAAAATCGCCTCAACCTGCAGTCGGGAAGATACAATTATGGCCTGCGGATGCATGCCCTCTTTAGTTTGTGTTCATTTAGCTGTACGTTACACTTTTGTACACTCAGTAACTCTTGTTGTAATGTTATAAATCCTCTGTAGGACATTTTCACTTGAACTGAGCCTGACCGTGGATCCTTAGTTAGCCAAAATTTTACATTCATTCAAGAGAACCTCAGTTATTGCTCCTTAATTGGTATTTCAAGTGTTACCCCTCGTCTGCGCATTGATTAATTTAAGCATATTTTGCACTTATCTTCCCCTTAATAACCTTGGGTGTGTTGTAAGGTTATTCAGGCTTTCCGTTTGATTTTCAAGAAAATTTCGGGTATTTTCCGAAAAAAAGAGGGTTATTTTGAGATAATTTTGGATATACTAAGTGTGGTAATTTGGATACAATTTCATAAATTGTTTACATTCAACATGGTTATGGATAAACTGTAAAATGGTCCAGTTTTGCCAGTGTTATAGGGCGAAATCCTTATAATTCTGTTGCAAAACGGTAAATATTAGTCATACACATCTTTTTGCACAAACCTTCCACTTAATGTTGGCAACCATTAAAAGTATAAGTGTTAGTTGGTAAGTGGGGTGGGGGCGATTTTCAGTGCATTCGGGCACTAGCCTGTGACTTCGTAATTTATTTTGCTGAAGATTTATTCTTAAAATTATTAT
>NC_087202.1:72177880-72180380 GCF_015104395.2 Macrobrachium nipponense | reverse complement strand
AGTCGACCAAAAATCGACCAAACTAATCACCCCTCGTCCCACTTAGCTATGTTCAGTACTATCAAATTTTACTTTACCTGATGGGAAGAAAGTTATCATAGGGTTGTAGGCCTCTCATTAAATATGAAAAATATTTTGCTGAACGCGGCAGTGGCAAAGCTTCTTGTTCTTTTAGAAAATCCTCTCAAAAAGATGGTCCATTATTCGTCCTCTTATGTAATCAAAGAATTAGGTAATGTTCTACGAGCGGTGTGCCCTTTCTTACTTGTCCCCATAGAAATTGAAAAATTCTTTGTAAAAATAAATATCGAAAGAAGCTATTTTTAAGCAGAATTTAATTTTTCTTTTATGTCCCTTTAAAACAAGAATATAGCGCAACGTTATAAAAAAATATTGTTTCTGTGCCGTGCTCTGGGATAGCCATTGGATTTGCAAGACCATAATATTTTGACTGTTTATTGTGAAGGAATTAGTTCTTCTTTTGTGGTATTTTGTGCATGCTTATGGAAGGCTTCAGGTTTTATCTTTGGTTTCTCTCCCCCCCCCCCCCCCCCCCCCCCCCCACTCCCCCCATAAATGGTACAGTCATTGTACTGGATTAAAGTTAAGAATGGAATAAAAAGTGGAAAGTCTTCAGTGGACACGGGAGCTCATTTTATTAAATGCGGAAGCTTTGGGAATTTTGGAGAAGTTTTCTTTTGTTTAGCATTACAAAGGAGATCATGAACTGGGATAAGAAGTGCTAATTGTTCTTGGAAAGTTGCTAGCTTAATTTTCCATAATTTTTGAACACTATTGAAAGATTTCACTGCGACATTTGTGTCATAAATCAGGAACGTGAAATATGTGTGAATATTCTTGCATTGTGTATTGGCAAGAGACTCGGAGTGCGTGAGAACTATTGCGTGGTATGTTAATGCAAAGAAAATTATAATACAACGTGTTTCTGTCTTTGGCCTTAACTCTTTCAGAATTCCTTCTTTCAAGCTCATAATGTTCCTTTTAAAAACATAAGGTCATCGCAGTACTCGTCCCACTGTCGTCATTGATTCTAAAGGGATTAGATAATGATTCATTTTGCGTCGGCCTATTTTACTTAACAATGCTCCATGTATCGTATTGTAAACAAAGTTTTATTTGTTTTTACGGCAGCTAGGTTTAGTGCACAGTATAGACTCCTTAATTGTGTTTGTAGTTCTCAACTGATCATGATAAAACTGAACAACTTCGCAAATAGAAATTATTTAGTTGCATTTTTTGTGACAGGGAGAAATTATTTTAATCCGGAACGAGATGATGCGGTAAGACAAACTTTCCCAAGTTTGTTAATACATTGAGGACACTAAAAAATTTATATATATATAATACTATATATATATAATATACTTATACATTTATATATATAGCATATATATATAGATATATTTATATATATATATTATATTTTTTAATTATTATAATATATATATATAGCATTATATGTTTTATATATTATTATTATAATATATATATATATATATTATATTATATATAGTATATATTATTATATATATATATATTTATGAGAGGAGGTCGGAAGGGCTTTAAGCTTTCATATCCACGGTTTTGTTACATACTAAAGCTTCCTGTTCATCAGGTCGAGGCTTAATGAATGTTGGTATTTCCTGTTAATCGTTGATCATAATATCTTACATTGCACATTCATCGCTCTTCAGCATATAACTGAGCTTCATTAGCTACGATGAATCGCAAATTAGTTATGTCGCCAGTTACATAAATCCCTTGCTACAGAAACGGATTATTGAAGCTTTGCAATTTGTAGCGTTATCATAGCTTGATACCAACCATTAGCGTGATCGAAGAAGAATAAGTAAGGGCTCTTATACACGATACTTGGCCAAGTATCGTTTCGAAGCATGGTACCGAAGCTGTGCTCGGAAACTGCTTTTGTAGACAGAAACGCTGAACCACCTAGTACAGGGGTGGGCAAACTTGTCAGTGCAAGGACCAAATTCAGACTTTATAGGGCCGCATGGTATATTAAGCAGAAAAGTTAATATTTAAAATAGACTAAATAAAGGACTTTTAAAGAAAAAAATGCCAATAATTTGTATTCATTAATATTTTAAATGTAGAAGATTCACATGAAATGCATTTATTTGACATACAAAGTAACTCAGAACACAATTTTTTATTAGTTGATATCTTAAAGTAGGAACTAAACATGAAACACGTTTTGAAAACGAGTGAGCTGAATATTTACGTGCTTCGATACCATACCTCGACACTGATTGCCAAGACCATACTTGCCCACGTATCGTGTATAAGAGCCCTAAGACAAAATCATTATACCATGCTCATATAATGAGATTTATTTATCCATATCAAGTAGACGGTTAATTTTTTACCTACAAACCTTATCATGTGCACTCACAAACGCACATATATTGTGTACACGATAAGACCGTATATATGTATGTAAGACAAATGAGTAAATCGT
>NC_087202.1:72162880-72172880 GCF_015104395.2 Macrobrachium nipponense | reverse complement strand
ATTATTATTTGTGAAACGATGTCTCTCGCTTTTATGCTTGTAACTGATGTAGAACGACGCAATTATTGCCGTAATGCACAAAACGTTTCAGACTCTTGAATGAGAGACGGTGTTGTTTCAATCCAATTAGAAGGGCGAGTGGTGTCACCAAGAAATGTGCGAGTAGTTTTACATTGATAGTAAGCTTGGGGAATCTCATGGTCGCCAAAAAAATAAATTAATTAAATAAAACAAAATAAAGATAACTCATCAAAGTAAAGCAGATCGGTACTCCTCAGTAACAAAATTGCAAATAAGTCAGCAAAAAACGTCATCAGCCTCAAAATATTCTCTCTTCTCTCTCTCTCTCTCTCTCTCTCTTTGTTCCCAGGTAAACCTTACGTATCAGCGGTCTTTAGCTCGTGTGATATTATTGGCATTGTGATTATTTCATGGACTGTCTATCCTTTTAATTGACGACCTGAGGAGTGTTGACGGGAGTGTCACTCATGTTTCAGGTCTCTCCTTCCCTCCATAAAATTTAAGTGGCTGCTCCTGTGAAAAAGATTCTTGCTTTGATACGATATATGTTTTCTTTCCTAGTGCCTTTGTATCTCACATTTTGGATTCTCGGCATTAATTCATGTTATAAACACTTTGGTATTTCGGTTTTCGCTTATCTATTGACTCTTCTTTTTCCTACGTCGTTTAATTACACTAGCAACGTATTTATTGGAAAATTTGGTGGCTTATAGGGAAGTGTATTTTCCGTGCGTCATTAATGTTTTTTTTTTTCATGATTCCCGTGGAAAGTTTCACCTCGCCATTTTCAAGTGTTTGTAAATGGCGACGGGCCGAGTAATTCTATGTACGAAATGATTTTTGCTTTTTCCAAATGCAGTGTGCGGGTTTTGTATGAAAAATGTATTTTGGCTTCGGCCATCAAGCCAGATATGTAATGTCAGGACGTGTTGTTCATTACCAGAATGCGGAATTATATCTGAAAGGCAAAATAAACAGGAGAGCAGTGATCTCCGTTGGGTGGTTCGAAAGCGTTGAAGCTCTCTAATCCCAGACACACGACAAACCAAATTAAACTAACCTTTTTGTTTCGCCTCCACTTTTCTGTTGCAGTTCACTTTTGCCCACTTTTTTATTTTTTTTATTTTTTTTTAGTATGTTTCTGCCGTCGTCTCTTTGATTGCTGTAAGTCTTGTGGAAGCGCGCTTTCGAGTGTGCGTTTTTTCCTGTGAATGAATTGGTGCGTACTTTTGTGTACGAACTGTGCTTATATATATATATATATATATATATATATATATATATATATATATATATATATATTATATATGTGTGTGTGTGTGTGTTTGTGTATTTTATATACATATATATTATAATAATAATATATGATTATGTATATATATGTATAAAGTACACACACACACACACACACACAGAAACATTCTGATATTGTTTAGCCTTCATTCGCGTAAATAACTCAGACAGGTGTTGAATTGGCATATTCTGTGTTCGACCTGAACATGTAGCGATTGCAACCTACGTGGTTGGTATTTGATTGACAGGTGACCTAGATTTATACAAGTACGACGCGCTTTGTCTGCTAGTCTTCCTCTCTCCTATATCAGATTAAAAATGATTTGAACTGGAAAGGATTCAAAACCAATTACAATGTTCTTTTTGGTTATTCTTTTCCAGAGGAAGGTTATACCAGTGTGGCGTCTGAATTGAAAATCATTCCCGTCTTTGTTAAATCGACAGAATATTGCTTCTCTTGCTTTTTCGTTATGAAGATTTGTGTCTTTTCCCTCGGTCTTTTTTGTACGTGAAACAGGCTGACCATCTTGTTCTGTAGGTCAATAGCTTTTCAATGTCAGTCTCAGGTGAGTCGAGTTTTGCTTAAAGAAAGGTGTTAGAACACATGCTTGTTCTCAGAGCTTCATAGCCTGTTAAAAGTTTTACATCACTTTTAGACTCCTGTAGTATGATCAAAATTTGACTTGAGAAATGACGACTCTCTCTCTCTCTCTCTCTCTCTCTCTCTCTCTCTCTCTCTCTCTCTCTCTCTCTTGTGCCAACTAGATTGATTAAATATTTCGTCTGACAAGTCAGGCTGGAATAGAGATAGGTGGTTCATTAATTCGATAAAATTTGACAAAATGTATATAACGATGACTTCTTGTGCTATACACATAGATATGGACTACATTTACACATGCATTCATACATAAACTTGCAAATAGCGAGCTTATTCATTAGTTCCGTATTAGCTGGTTTGTTCTGCGGATTATGTTCGTCTGACAGAAATCTTCTTTGCAAAAACCAAATCGCCCAATTTTATCTTCTGAAAGACAGTAATACATTTTACGATTCATGGTTCTGGAACAGGAATAATTTTCCTTCCCTTTTCGTCAGTGTGGATATTACGGCAGTTCCGTCTTTGAGCCCAAGTTTCGATCTAATTGAATTTCATTGTGGTTGTCCTAATTGTGAACGAGGTTACGTGTTATATTTCAAATTTTCCATTTACTGTATGTTTTCTTCATGTCTTTTAATTGGGGTTCAAAAGATAACAGAGATGAAGGATTTCATATATGTTATTGATTTAGAAGAAGTCTGTTGTGTATATATCTCATGGCAATTTATTGTTATTTTAAAAAGAAAACGCAATGATTGTTCACATATCCTGGTTTTGGTTTGAAGTAAGTTTTCACCTGCAAGCATCCCCTCTTTCTTGTGGGATATTGTTATTTTCGCCATATTCATTGCTATTCGCTTTGAATATTTTAGTCTATCTTGCTGCAACTGTCTCGATTTTTTTTTTTTTTTTTTTTTTTTTTTTTTTTTTTTTTTTTTTTTTTTTTAATACAGAGGAAGCCTCATTGCTGGTATATTTGGCCTGTATCTTCATTGCTGGCGTAGAATAGCTTACTTGTTCGAAAAGTACTGGACTTCTTCCTAGAAAATAATGTGACAAAAATCAAGTCTGGGCGGATACGGACATAGTTACCGACGAAAGGGGACATAGTTTCACCTTTGTTTGTTTCTATTCCCATCGTCAATAAACAAAATGAATGAATAAAATGTGTCGCTTTGTCATGAGCCATTGCTCAGTATACGTGCCGAGTGTCGTAGCAGTTCGGACAGTTCTTACCTGGCCAGTCGTTGCGATTTGGGTGGTGATCTGGACCTGAATGGGAATCTGTTGGGAGGGGAAAAGTTCTGCTTGTTTGAGTTAACATTTATAAGCCAAAATCTAACGGATGAAATGTGGATGCAGTCCCTGCAATTTTAACTATGCATGAAGATGGAATATTATATTAGGAATATTAGAGGTGTGTGTGTGTGTGTGTGTGTGTCTGTACTAGTTCTGTTAAATCTTTATTTCAGTCATGATTATGAATGTCTAAATAATTCATCACTTTTTTTTTACTCCACTAACATATTGGCCACGTAGAAAAGTAACGGCAACATTTACTGCTAGCTCGGCTTCTTCCTCAGTTAGGTAGATTTATCGGGAACTAAACACACTTTTATAATATACTGAACCGGGTGAATATAATTTGCTAAATGCAAAACTATAATTCGATCGTAATTGTTCGCTTTTCTTCTTAAGATTTCTGGACTGTAACGTTAATCAGAGGTTATTCATATTAGATGTGCGTATTAGTAAATGAGAAAAGTTCTTATTTTCGTTTGTTGTCGACTGTCATTTGTATCCTGTATACGTCATTGTGTAATTTAGAATTAGTTATCTAGTGTCGATTATCTTGTGGAATAACTGGGTATTCCGTGAAACATATGGATGTTATTTTGCACATTGCTTTTCCCCTATAATGATAATAATTGCTTCTTTCCATTTTCCTCCCTCAGGTGAAGATGTGACTGGTATGGGTGGCGTGGGCGTTTTCCTCATTACCACGCAGGACGTGAGTGTGGGCCAGGAACTCATGTTCTGGGCCCATGACCCTACTCTCGCCTGGTCCCGCAAGAAAATGGAAAAAACCAGTAAGTGGACTACTTTTTTTCTATAGCTGCAATACATTTTTGTTTTTTCAGGGGCCAGACTCTTTCCTTTCCATTGCAATCGATCATTCTGCCTGGTCTTGGGTTGGCTTTCAAGATTGGTCTCTGAAGTATGAGTGGTCGAATTTCGTTCAGGTTATTTGCAATTTTATGACACACACACACACACACACACACACACACACACACATCAGACAGTTTAAAGGTCCACATTTGACCGACGGACAATTTTATGAACACGCGTTTCACGTTGCTAAGTGAATCTGCTGTGAGTGAAGCATCAGTATCCGAATAAATAACTTATACCTTAAAAGCTTTCTCTATATGATTAGTATCAAAGTAGCTATATCAATAAACGTAAAGGAAATGGTATTTTCAGCATACGAACTGATTTTTTATAGTGCAGTCTCCAGTTGATTCATAATACTGATCTCATTCTGGCAGATCTTATGCCAGTAATTTCGAACAGTAGTGTTCTCCTTTATGGTGGAACTGTAGCTATCTAGCTGCTGTTGAGTTCGCAATTGTTGATGACATTGTCGACTTTAAGCTTGTAATTGAAAAATCAAGGAAAAATATCTTTTAAAGCATCTCGTCTCCGTAGGGGGTTAGTGCAGTCAGTGCACCTCATGCGGTGCGCTGTAGACATTACTTAAGGTTCTTTGCAGCGTGCCTTCGGGCTCTAGCTGTACCCCTTTTCATAGTCTCTTACTTCAGTCTTACTTTCCACCCTCTCAAGGGTTTTCCTGCTGTTACACATTTCAAACCTTTTACTGTCAATTTCCGTTTCAGCGCTGAATGACCTCATAAGCCCCAATACTTGGCATTTGGCCTAAATTCTATATTCAATTAACGCATCTCGTAATTTATTCATTAAGTAAATGGGCTACTGAAAACGTCTTCCGTAATTCAGGTTGGTCTTCTCCGTTATCGATGATGAAAGATATGATAAGGATGATGAGAATGTCTGCAAAACGCTGCAGAGGAATGAACACCGTCAGTCGCTGGGTTGTTAAGGTGGGATTAGGCCCGGTAGTTTAGTCTCTCAACTGATGAGTTACTAAGGTCACATCGGGAATCAATGGCACGGGGTTGTTTCGGTAATGGGTATTGACGGGTCACTAGAATAATTAGGCCAGCTCCTATGTTAATTACCCGAAGGACAGAGGGAAAGAGACTGGTTATACTGGTAAATAAGTTGCTCCCGGCCAGGGAGGATAGCCGAGATAGAAAGGTGCGAAATGACCTCCGTGGACAAACCAGTATTCTATTCAGCTTACCTTTTGGAGGAATGACTCTTTTGATGAAGTATTTTAACTTTGCCAAGAATAAGTTTACAAAAAAAAAAAAATAAATAAATAAATAAAAACAACAACAACAACGAAAGCTGCCATCATTTCGTTTTTTGTTGCTTTGTTTTGTTTTTCAGGATTGTGTAGCTGTTGCAGTTAGCCCTGCACTTCACAGCATCAGAGATACAGGAATTCAGTAGAAATATTAGAATCTGTAACGGTTATGGGAGGCTTTACTCTGCGAGTCATGTTGACCTTCATAGATGATTCAGATGAAGTAGGGAGCATAATCCGTAGATAACATTAAATTCTCGATAGTCGTAACGCAGGTTATATTTTTTTTCCATGCAGTACGAAACCAGTCGTAAATTCTCGCAGCTTCGTCATTTTCATAGTATAGGATTCGTTGACTGTTTTAATTCTAACAGCTAAATTGTATAGGACGTAACCAACTTATTGTTCGGACCTTTAAGCATTAAAGCAGTTTTATTCCTTCTTTCAGCTCAACGATTCTGCACTTTAAAGAATCTCATTTGACGCTATTCAGAAGAAGCATTCTAATTAACCTCTTGTTATTCTTAACAGCCAAATTGACGTTAGGATTAGTCAGACTCGTCATGTGTGTATTGTCTCCCATTATAAGTAGTCATTTTTAAAATGAGGTGCCTAACTGCCTTGCTTCATTTAACCTTTTGCAACCGCGTTTCCCCCGAATGATCTTGTGAGGGATTTATTTTGTATAGCAGATAGCTAGCTCGAACTTACTTTGACATTGAATGTTACTCCTAAATTGTTTTTGCTTATGTGTGAAACCAATGATTCCAGTGTTATTTCTAGATAGATGCACGGTTTGGACGCAATGCTCTTCTAAGTATTCAGTAAAAAGTTGGCCAGAATATGTTGTAATTGTGAAAGTACAGGATTATCGTCATTGATTCATGAGACTTTTTCCACTTCTTTTTTTTAGAAACGACACAATATTACAATAACCGATTGAAGATGACCAATAATACATTTACATAGTGTCTTATGTAAATGTAGACCTCTCAAGGATCTAGATGAAAAAATAGAATAACCATTAAAAGTGAAAACCAGTAGGTTCATGTAACCTTATAAAAAGGAAGCGTAAGTAGCTTTGTAATCTCTGTCTAACATATCAAGCACGAAAAATAGAATTATCGTCAAAAACTGAAAGCCAGTAGGTACATATAGATATAAAAACTAAGCGTTGATAACTTTCTGATCTCAGTTAAGTATATCGCGTAACTAGAACTTGATCCACGTTAAAGCAGAGCATGATTATGAGAGAGAGAGAGAGAGAGAGAGAGAGAGATAGAGAGAGAGCGAGAGAGAGACGAGAGAAGATCGAGACGAGAGAGAGAGAGGAGAAGAGAGAGAGAGAGAGAGATAGAGGAAACGAAACTCCCATACAGCTAAACTACCATCGATATTATTAGAAGATACGCTGGAAGCAAGATGTGTTAAGTAAACTCAAGCGAAACTCATCCCGTTGATCGGGGGAGCTTTGTGTCCATGGACAAACTAAGGTTTGTAATGGTGAGGGCGTTATTTATAGCAGTCATAAATAGGATCCTAGACGCTGAAGTTGATCAGAACGCTGCTGGCGGCACCAAATATGGCCATGTTCGCCGGTGATGAAAAATCTCCTGGGGCTGAACGTCGAAAGATGAGAACGATAGAGAGGCTCTGATAAACACCTCATTTCACAGAGAAGCCGCGACTACAAATATCGGCGGCGCTAATACCCAGGATCAAATTAGTCACGGTAAACAACATTGAGCGCACACGTTGTAATTGTGTCAGCGGCAACACTGTTTAACACTCAAGTTGATTAATGTAATTTATGCAGCCCCGTTGTTATTGTACAGCGATGTGCCTCCACTGGAGCAGGTCAGCGGTTTGGTTGGCTTTCATATGATGTTTCAGAGGGTGTATCAAGGCCTTACTCTGTGTTATTATCTGATTACGAAATGCTGCAGGATCTTCTTGGTGGATCAAATGGCGTTCAGTAAGATATTTAAACCCACAGCATTGTGATTTGCTCCATCTTCGCTTTAAAAGACTTTGTATGGCTTGAGTTGTATCATTAAGTATGCTAAAGCATTGAAATATGTCTAAGTTTTTAGAAATAACAACATGATAACATCTCGTTACTGTTGAACGCAATTGTAAATAACTTCCGCCTTATTCAGAATGGGAACCGGCAATATTCAAATATTTGTATAAGCTATTATTTCCAGCAATTGAGATTGTGATTTAGATATGCTCCTGAAGGGAAAAAAACGACGGCTTTACAACTGCTTATAAATTAGAATTATAAATGTGAAACGATTGAGAATTAAGTGAAATACAGATTTCTAACCTGGATCAACCGCTAGGAAATTGCTTGGTATTTGTACAGAGGTTGTGCGTATTGAGCTATAAGTATGTGTTTATGTGTGTGTGTGTGTGTGTATATATGTATATATATATATAATATATATTATATATATATATATAGTAAATATATATATGGATTTATCACGTTCCTAACTTTCGTGATTCAGTTATTCATACATATATATATATATATATATATATTATATATATATATATATATATATATATGTGGTGGGGTGTGTGTGTGTGTGTGTGTGTGTGTGTGTGTGTGTGTGTGTTGATGTGTGTGTGTGTGTTTATTTGTGTATAACGTCGTTTACTCGAAATGTAAATTATAATAATTACCGAATTTATCATCCTTATATACTGCACTGTAAAGTGCCTTAGTACCTGTTCATGAATTATTCCCCCTTAATTAATCTCTATACAATTGAACAAACAAACTATAATTATATCGTCTTTCTGTCGGAAAACTAATAATTTCTACCTTTTCATGGTCCACTGGATTCATGGAACGAATGTAATTACAAAACCAGTAGCAATTATTTTTCATAGATTGATCCTTAACGTTATTCATTCTGTATGATTCATAGTGACTATTTTATTGTGTGCTGCGCATATTTATGTCGATGTTGCAATCGACCCTATAATTACATAATCAATACCGAGCACAATTGTTGAAATCTTTTCGAGTATGCCATGGTCTGTTATCCCCGGCATATTCATTAGGATGCATTTTGCACTAAGGTAATTGAGCCTCATTATAATTGATAATTTCGCACATGCTCAGCAAACACCAGGGGAACACTAGATCAAAAGGATGGTGTTTGTGTTTTAATCTCTCTCCCAACAATAGCGAGGCGACTAATCTTCCCTCCGAAAAATGACGAGCATTTGCTTTTGCGAGAACCAGTCTTGCAAGCGTCCGTGATGATTGATATCAGATTGGAATCACCACGCCTTAGAGACTGTGACGATCCTAATTGAAAGAGTCGCGTTGTCATCTTTGATTGCGATGGCAGGGAATGCGATCCAACAACAAGTGACACTAAAAAAAAAAGAAAGAAAAAAGGATACTGAACGTAATTGGCTATAAAATTGTAGAACATGAATATATACATCTTCTAAAGGGTTTAATTTCAGGCTCATCCTCAAGGGAAACGAATATCATTTTGTCTATCGATTACCTCCTTGCAATGGATCGTCGAGGCTGAAAATGAGCTGTGTTGGCTCCATGTCAAACATTTCTCTTTGACGGTCTGGGTTTTGTAAGATGCGGTACGCGGTGCGGTCACTTATACCTCGAACCACTGGATTTCCATTGTTGAATGCTTTATATTCCGTTTAATAATTCAGTCTCCTGCATTTTTGCATTTCGTCCCTTGCTTAGTATACGTGCTCTTAAGCACGTTTTGTTGAATAAATATCATCTCTCTCTCTCTCTCTCTCTCTCTCTCTCTCTCTCTCTCTCTCTCTCTACCCTCAACACCACCACCACCTGCTATCACGCATGTTGCAGACAAGTCCAAACTAAGGTTATTGTTGTAATATATTGGGCACTTAGTTTTGTCCATATGCTAGCGAAATATTTTTGCTGCAGCTGCCGTGAAAATAATGGGCCTATTATCGGATTGTTATTCTCACTTGTGATGGTGATGGTGGCACTTTCTTCTTCTTCTTCTCTTCTTCCTCCTCTTATTCTGCTTCTCTTCCCCGTTCATACAATTTCTGCTTCCCAGAAAATCGCCCAGGGATTTTCTGGGTAGTCATAGTCGTCGGTAAGGCGATTAATTGTCAGCGTTTGTGCTTCTCATTTTGGAAGCATTGCAAATTCTCTTTTCAGTCTTCTTTCGCTTTTCTTTTTCCTCTGATCTTGTGCCACTTGGGGATCTGGCCACATCTTGGCTTGATTTTTTTCTCCGCTTTGAACAGTATTAAGTAAGAGGCATTGTTTTTATTTATAAATAGTCAGGTGACTAATTATTTATATTTCTATATATATATATGTGTGTGTGTGTGTGTGTGTTTGTGTTTGTATATGAAGTTGTGTTGGAAGTACATTACTTTGTACATATAGCTGTTGTCTAGTTCACAGTCATCCAAGGTTTATACATCTTGATGTCCTTTTCAATTATTATATTTAAAGGTTTTCCATCCGTCTTTTCTGCTTCTTTTGTGAACTTCAGTCACTCTTCACCTAGACCCCTCGTGTGCAATAATTCTATTTTAATATATATATATATATAGATATTATTATATCTATATATACTATATTTATATTTATT
>NC_087202.1:72135380-72157880 GCF_015104395.2 Macrobrachium nipponense | reverse complement strand
GCCTGGAATAATTTAGCGCTTTATCCCTTTATATAGATATTCTTAAAACTTGATCCTCAAATCGACAAAATCTTTACAATATATCTTGAGAATTTACTGGCCACTCTTACCAGATATCTATGTAACTGTAGAAATCACAGTGCCTCCTTTCTTTGGGATATAGTTCCTTTGCCATATGATTCATATCTAAATAGAAGAACAGATCTTACCAGGATAATTATAATCCTCATTCCCAAATCTTATTCAACCAGTCCACTCCAGAGGTACTGTATTGGATATCCCTGTTCCTAAATATTTGAAAGACTCGACCTCAATCATTTTTCTTCCGTGTAGTGTTATTTCTTCCCTTTGTATCGAATCTATCCGCAATATTTGTTTTTCTTAGATTTATCAAAAGTAAATGAAGCGTCTCATTATGGTTTTGGCCTGCTACCTCGGTGGCCGCAAGTTCGATTCTCGGGCATTCCGTTGAGGGGTCAACGGAATTTCTGGTGATAGAATTTCACTATCGACGTGGTTCGGAAGTCACATAGAACCGTTGGTCCCGTTGCTGAATAACCACTGGTTCCACGAACGTAGAAATACCATACAAACAAACAAACAAACAACTTCTTCAGATATACCAAGCATTCTGTTAAGCAAGCTATATAAATCGTGTGATGGTTCGCTAATTAAGCCAGGCTGCATCTTCTGCATATTATTTGAAAATATAATTACGTCTATTTCTATTCTTCTTGTTGAAACCATTATTTCATTTTGGTGTTTTGTGACATTTCCATTAATTGAGATCTTGATGTGCATTTGTATACGTGTCGATAGCATGAATATACTTTTTCTTTTGGTATGAATAAGTAACCAGGGGCATTGTCTGTGCTAATAGATTTTTAAACATTCATTCTTAGTCATCTTTAGTAATGTATCAGCAGGTATATTTTTGGTCCATCTGCATTTGTAAATATATATAAAATTTGTAATGTTGACGAGCGATGTTTTCGATAGAATACTTAAATTCGACGGAGGGATCCCTACAACACAATCTCATTCTGGCTTCGAGAGGTCATCAGAAGTACATACACACCGTCTGATAAGAATCCCACCCGCATAACCCATGCAAGAGCTCATGAGGTCAGAGGCCTTGATTACCCCTCCCTAGCTTTCATAGCTGCCACCTCTTTCTACCTACAAGTCCTTGAATATCTGCTCTTAGGACACAAGGGGTGCCTGCTGAACATGTTTCATACCTTCTCCTTAGGACCTGTGGTGGCTGCTTACCATGTTGCGTACCTTCTTAGGACCTGTGGTGTCCGCTGAACATGTTGCAGACCTTCTCCTTAAGACCTGTGGTGGCTGGTCACCATGTTGCATACCTTCTTAGGACTAGTGGTGGCTGCTGAACATGTTGTGTGCCTTCCTAAGACCTGTGGTGGCTGCTCTGCATCTTGCGTACCTTCTCCTTAAGACCTGTGGTGGCTGCTCACAATGTTGGGTACCTTCTTAGGACTTATGGTGGCTGATCAACACGTTGCGTACCTTCTTAAGACCTGGTGGTTGCTCACCACGATGCGTACCTTCTTAGGACCTGTAGTTGCTGCTCAGCATGTTGCATACCTTCTTAAGACTTGTGGTGGGTGCTCAGCATGTTGCATAGCCACTTATCTCCATTTGGACATAAAAATATGTAGCCTAAGGTTAGGATGACTGGTATTCTTTCCATCTGCATTATCTTCCTTTTTCAGCAGCCACAAGCCTTATTCTGGCTGGTCGTGACAGACGTAGGCGGGTTCCTTTACAGAGCTTCTTACCTCCTGACTTTTGTTAGCTGATAGATGGGTACTCTCGCTATTCTCTTTTTAACAAAGAGCATTGTTATGCTACCTTCCAAGCTGGTATTCTTTACGGGAGGTTACAGGAGTCATCCTTCTCCTTATCACCTACATGACATGGAACTGACATTTCCAGGTCTTAGATCACCACCTGTCGTGGTCTGAGACAACTCGTCTCGCCCTAGGGGCGAGTCTCCATAAAAAGACGAGTTTGCATCCTCTTTAGAATAATTGGCAAATTATTCATATAATTTGCATTTTTCTTGGAAAAGCAAACCAGAAGTATTTTTTATTTTAACTCTGCCTCCGATCATTCCTCAGTTGCCCGGACATCATCCTTGTTGGCCCCTTTATGTTTGTAATAAAAATTATTTGTCTCTGAACTTCCATTAAGTTCGCTCATAGAATTGCTTTTACAGTCGTTTTTATTGTGTCAGTTCCCGTTGGTACCGTTTAAAGTTTTGTCCGATGTTTTGGCTTGTTCTAAAATTGAAATCATTTATAACACGTGGGTTCCGGAACTGTTGTATTTTGCTATTACAAAAGAAAAAAAAGTAAAAATCGAGTTTTCTGTACAGCCGCTACAACATATAATCAAGGCCACCGAAATTTGATCTATCTTTCAGTGGTCAGCCGCGGCCCATGAAACTAACCACAGCCCGGTGGTGGCCTGTCCTATATAGTTGCCAGAAGAACGATTATGGCTAACTTACACCTTAAATAAAAGTAAAATCTACTGAGACTAGTCGGCTGCAATCCGGTATGTTTGATGATTGGAGGATGGATGATCAACCTACCAATTTGCAGCCCTGTAACCTCAGTAGTTTTTAAGATCTGAGGGCGGAGAGAGAAAAGTGCGGAGGGACAGAAAATAAAAATCTTCCAAGCGATTTTGGATTCTCGAAAATTAATTTGAATGCGATTGATGATTTGAAAAATCGTGTAATGATTCAAGCGAGACAGAAGTTGAGCTTGATAGTCGATTATAGTTTTTGCCCGTATTATTTCATTTCAGAACAGCGGGGCAAAAATTAATAACGGTAAAAGTGCATAGAAGTATAACTTATTTTCATTCTCTCTCTCTCTCTCTCTCTCTCTCTCTCTCTCTCTCTCTCTCTCTCTCTCTCAGAGCGTGACGAATTTTAAAAATTATGAAAAGATTTCATTCAGTCACAAGTCAGCTAACTTAACCTTCCATAAGATTACTAGAAGATTAAGCATTTATTTTTTAACTTGATGTTTTCATTTCCAAGAGATCCACATATTGAAAATTAAAAGTAAATGAATAAATGGAACTTTCTCTTTGTTTCTGTCATCATCGACACATCAGCATCATCATTTTATCCCAATGTTGTAGTATATATCATAGGGTATTACTGTCGGCTATGGACATATCATGTCATGTGCTCTGTGTTTGCCTTTTTTGCGAGCAAAATAAGAAAGGATCGACGTCACTTGCTGGAATAATATTCTCCGTGCTCTGTAACTGCGAATTTTTCCAATGTTGCTCAGGAAATTGTTATTGACAAGGAAACGCGGGAGGGGAATTCTACAACACTCTGCCTTGTGGACGTATTCTCTTCTGAGAATACTCCCTTCCAGCCTGCGCGCTATTTTGTGTGACGCGCATAACTACCCAAGTAAAATGGCATTATCTGTAGCAGAAAGGCGTTTGTATGTATCGATTCTCGTACATTCGTTAAATACCATTTTGAACGAATGCTCGTAAATTAGGTTCATTTGGGGGAGATAGAACCAGCATAAATAATCTTAACGGATGTGTATGAACTGAATTCTTTGACCACTTTACATAGGTCCCCGTGGAACTTTTGCCAAATGCGCCCCCCTCTCCCACTCATATGTGGTCATAACCAAGAATTTCAGGATTCCATAACGTTAATATTACAGACCTTTAATATCAGACTCAAGCCATTATTTTCTGTAGTACCCAGCACCATGATTTTCGAAGTTCCTCGTTGGCCGAGTGGGTTGCATGCTCTGCTAACGTTGAATTAGAGAAATTTATTTCTGGTGATGAGAAATTAACTTTTCGATGTAATGTGGTTCGCATCTCACATTAAGTTGTAGGTCCCGTTGCTAAGTAACCAATTATTGGTTCTAGCCAGGTAAAAATATCTAATCCTTTTCTCTATTTTATGTGTATCCATGAGCTTGACAGCCTCAGAAATACAACAAACCAACGACCAACGTTCTTAATCGACTGACAGTTGAGAATTTCGAAAGAGATAGAATCATCCAGATATTTGCTTTCTTTCTTACGGTCAAAGAGAACAAGAAACTCACATTAGCGTCTCTATAAACTAAGAGAGCGTCGGAAATGAAAATTCCAAGAACAATGGAGTGAAAATACTCTGAGGGTTTTATCCTTATATTGACGTTTCGCATTTACTGGCCTTGACCCTCTCTCTCTCTCTCTCTCTCTCTCTCTCTCTCTCTCTCTCTCTCTCTCTCTCTCTCTGTGGGCGGTTGCTGTTAATCCGGCAGCATGCGGGGAGAGATTATATCTTTCATAAGCAGCCGCTGTTTTAATTGCTATAGATTTGGAAATAAGTGGAATTTGAAAAATCGTTAGGTAGACGCGATCCTTTCATCCTGCTTGGTCGAATGAGTAGAGACGGCGGCTATTTGTTGACTCCGTTCTACGTAGTTGGTGGTCGCTCGTCCCATTCAGCAATGATCGTACCACGGCGCTTAGAACGGTAGATCGCTCGTTGTGTTATGCTTAGGTTTCAGTTAATTGGGTATGTGCTTGAATTTGAACATTAACTCTTAACAGAATTGTGAATGTTTGGTATTTTATTGTCTGAAGTATGATTAACTAACGGGGTTACGAGTTAGAGAGGGGTATGTGGGTGGCTCCATATGTTTCGTGACCAAGCACAGATGCCAGTAGTCCCTTGCGTATACAATTATTTTAAAATTTACCGGTTTCCAGCTGGCGCTGAGTATTTATCCTAATGCTAAGACCTTGTGTGTGTGTGTGTGTGTGTATATATATATATATATATATATATATATATATATATATATGGATTTGAATATGATTGTATATACTCACACCCATCCATACAGGTTAATTTAAGTAAGATGAAGAAGCCAAACTAATTATACCCAAATTGAGATCCCAGATGAAAGCGTTAAAAGAAGCATTATGAAATCTTATGATAATGAGATTGCCTGTGCAATGGTGCGTTGTTCTTAATCAGGCTCTATAGTAAGTGTGTCTGACTCTGTGCGTGTGTGCTCATGATTTAGGATAATTGGTGAGGTTCGAACTGACTTATCACCATCGGACGGATTAATGGGCCAGGAATAAAAGGTAATCATCTCATTAGAGTGAATTATCGTGACTTTATTTCTAATTAACTTTGTTCCGTAAGGAATGAAGATAAGAGTGCGCCATCTTTCATGCAAACAAATCACAATCATCCGATGTGTGATGAAGTAGGGAAGTTGTAAGTTTTTAAAAAGAAAAAAGTCGTCAATGTTGAGGGGGTAAGGCCCCCCGCCCCTCCTCTTTGTGTGTTTGTGTGTTTGTATGTGCGAGTGTGAGACCGTTTTGTGGTACATTCTAAAGATTTTTTTTTCATCTAAATGTTCATAATTCGGTCGCCATTCTAGACGATGAAGAAAATGGATTCACCTAAAATCTCCAACATAATGACTGATAAATTGCTCGAGGATTTTCTTCGTTTATTGCGCTGTTTGGGGATCAGATGAGCGTGTGTGTTTCATTCTTTTCGTTGGCTATTCTCCCATTTTTTTTTTTTTTCTATGAAAATGTCCAGAATTTTAACGCCGAAGCAAAATGAAAATAAAAGTGAGATGTTGGGAAGCAGCTCTCTTGTGATATCAAAGGCTATCAGGGTCCCGCATGAAGCTATCGGATATTTCTGATATCTGCAGAGTTGTTGATTCTGGGCTTCAAACTGTGTGCGCGTATGTGCATCTTTATGGCTATGCAGTAAGTCAGTTTTTGTCTATGTATATTCTTCTTGGCGCCCACTCCTACCAAAGGGGAAACAGAATGTTTCAGCATGACGGAAATTTTGCCTAATGGATTACTTGTCGTGTGGAAATTTTGAGCCATATAATAACAGGGCAGCTTTGTGGTAACTGGACTTAAAGATCAGCAGTATTTCTCTATACGTGATCTCCGGAATAACTGAGTTGTGTTTAATCGTTAGCTGATTGTGCTGGATTTAAACAGAAATATTTCCTGTGTAAGATTAATAAAGATGCATAGGTTACTATAGCTACTTTATGCTGGACGTAAACCCTCTTTTAAACATGTTTTATTAAAAGTAATTCCTGCCTCAGCTGCGTTAATTTTATAAACTCTACGGTATATACTCTGAAAATCTGACTATAACCTCCAGCATTTTAATAAAATTAAAATCGACTTTGATAATTAGCTATTTGAGACATGCCATCCTTCGGTGCATTGCTCACCAGTTTAAGCAACAATGAGAAAACAATAATTAGGAAAATAGAGAAGAACTGTATAAAATTAATGCAGCAGAGGCAGCAACTACTTTTAATAAAACATAAACTACTTTAGTTATAATTATCATAGACAGATATGAATTGAATATGAACCTAGGTAACACAAGGTGATTTTGTGCATCAGTTGTAAACATGGCAGATTCTTCGTTATAGTATTTGTAACTTGTAAATAATAAACACTGATCGCGCAGTAATAATGTTTTTGGAGCGAGCAAATATTTTCACTAGTAAAGACAACGCATAATGCAATCGTAAGCCTCGACATCATCAGAAACAACGTCATTGTTGATTCAGGCATTTTTTCGCTTGGAAGGATGGCTGCACTTTTAAGGGTTTCCAATCAACTCGAAAGGGAAAAAAACCCCCAAAAAATGACTTTTGAGAATGAATGAAGAGCCATTGTTACGCCTATGGAAGAGGTCTCATCTCTCGCGTCAGTGGAACTTTTTAATGGCTGTCTGGACTGTTGGCATTGCGCACTGGCTCAATATTGACCATATTTTCATTTTGCATAATGGCCTCGTGTATTTATGTATCTGGTAAAGAAATGAGACGATTATGCCCTTCCCTTTGACAGTCAGCGACCATTTTCGGCATTATGAAATAGAAATCGTCATTTCCTAAATGGATTTGATATCAATGTGTCTGCAACTTTATGGCTCCGATGTTAAATGGAAATAAAATGACGCTGTCATTTTAACTGCATAATGTGAAAACTTAGTCGGGTACGGCAGTACACTTCCAGTACACCTTTTTTTTTTTACTTTCATTGCCCGTGTTAAATGCAGTGTTACTTGTTCGTATATAGTTGAAACATTACCAGTAATTTTTACCAAGCAAATCGTCTAAGTTCACTAGCTGGTTATCCGCCCCACGGGAGAGATAACGCCCATTGGGGGGTGGGGTTAGGATGAAGCCCCATCATAAACCATCTTAGGGGTCACCACTATAACCCTGCCAAATTTCATGCCCATCGGACCAGCCGTTTGGCCGTAATTGAATGACAGACGGACGGACAGACATAACGCCCATTATAGTAAGATAAGCCAGATCGGTGTGACATGTGTCAAATCCAGGCTCTTCTATATACGCTCATCGAGTTCATAGCTTTGAATCCCATACATGACCCCAGTCCATTTCTTATTGACTTTAAAGAGAGACTCCTTCCCTTTCCTACCCCGTTGTGTGCCCCGAGTGAACGAAAATCTTTGAGGCTTTCTCTTAGACCTCAGATGGCCGAAAATAGCTTATTAAATCGGTAGCTTTATTTGTCTTGGGCGTCAGCCTAATGACACGAGATTGATGGAAAGTTTCTTTTCAAACCTCGTGTTTGAACTAGTTCAGAAATGAAAATATAAAACTAGCTAAAATGTTCAAGGCATTTAGTTGACTGAATGTTCGTACAGATATGGCATACAGACAACCTTAACACATTATTTTCTTTTTCGTTTCCACCACTGCTAGAGTTTGGAAACTTGCTTAGATAATTACTTTTACAAATTAGTTCTTCTATAGGCCTGTGGTAAGTTAGGCGCTCTTTATAGTATCCCTTATATTATTTTTAAAGCATTGTCTTTCTTTGCGTGTTCTGAAAATAGCTTTTCTATATGAGGAGGTGTGTATAAATCTCAGCCAAGTACCACCCTATGCGAGAATATTTGTCTCCGTCTATTTTTGTACTGTTTTGTTTGCTATAACATCGTCCAGGAAGCCTGAATCTCGGCAGCTTTGCAGCCAGCTGCTGGGTTTACCGTTGACCGTCAGCCGTCCTCATTTTTCCCCGACTATAAGGAATTGTTACGCTTAGAATTTCTCATTTCGTAGATTCCTTTATCATAAATCCTAACCATAGAAGAGGCCCAGAGGCTGGATCTTGTTCCACGCACAAACTCTCTCCTTAAAAACCAAACTCCACCCGCTGAAACTGACAGCTCTCTGGGAAACTTTATTTTCCTCTCTCTCTCTCTCTCTCTCTCTCTCTCTCTCTCTCTCTCTCTCTCTCTCTCTCGCTCTCTCTCTCTCTCTTCTCTCTCTATCTCTCCGGCCTCTCTTCTCATCTCTCTCTCTCTCTCTCTCTCTGTATGCTGTTAGTCAGTTCGTTGTTCGTGAAGAATCGTTGCCTATATTGGTGGCAAAACACTTAGCTCTGCAGGGGTTCGTGAATACGTCTACTTATTAAAGAGGATAATATTCATATTCCCATGAACGCGTCCGAAAAATTATTCACTAGAAGCCGAACTTGCCCACAAATATGAGCGGCATTTTGATGCACTGAAATATAATTGAAGACTCGTATTTCAAGAGTTGAATACTACGACCCTCATGAATTTCCTCTTGACGCGAGTTGAGTTCGTGTTTTTCCACCCGTCAGAAATTCAAGCCAACCAGTGAGAATAAGCGTTCTCCCCAACCCCCTTTTCCCTTCCCGCGCCTTCCCCTTATATATCGACCGAGTGTGGGTGACCCATTGAAGCGCTTATTCCTTTCATTCCTCTTCACAATAAAGACTTTGATTTCCACCTAACCAAATAGTGCCGTATTCCACTTATCACTTTACTCCTCATTGAGTGTCAAGAGATTTGTTTATGTATTTCCCTACTTGAAAGCTTGTGTTGTAGGATTCAGTGATCGTGAGCTAAGGTCCATTTTTTTTTTTACGTGTTTTCCCCCCGCTTAGAATGTTTGCCTATCCATTGAAACTATCTGTGCTAAGAGCTAATGAATTCTCGGTGAACATATTTAGATGTAAAACACGCGGGAAATATATATATATATATATAGTATATATATATATATATATATATATATATATAGATATATATATATATATATAATGATCCTCTCGTCATTTCAGTTAACGCTGGGCACCATCTTTGGTTTTGCGACATTCGTTGAGATTAAGTCTACAGCTAATGAAAATTCCGGAATAGTTGAACTTCCTAATTCAGGCCCTTTCGACTATACTTAACCTATTTTACCATGAGGGTTTAGGTGAGGTCACAGCCCACAACTTACCGTGCCACAGCTTCAAATTTTGTAGGCCTGGTTTAAAAAAGGTTGATGTAGAATGTAAGAGTAGTTTTAGACTTTTGTATTGATCACTGATTTTCTCAAATTGCGAAATGTGCCAGCAGGCAAAATTTCTCTTTTATTTTAGTAATATTAGAAAACACTTCATTCGACTATTTACAATAAATTAAATAGTTAAAGCATTTAAATTTAAAAGAAAACTTGAACAGTTTCAGAACTTTGTAAACAGTGACTTGTGTTTGAGTATGATGGACTCTCGATGAGGAGCTTTGACCGTCAACGATGAAAGAGATTTTAAGGATCCTTAACTGATGACAGAAGCAGCTTATTAAAACCCATCCTTGACCTGAGACAGGTTAAGGCAACGCATCTGCCCCGTTTCTCTTAATATATGAAGAATAATCACCACTGGAAACTTTGCACATTAACCACAAATTGGTTACTTTTAGAGTTATTACAAACATCAAACTTACCTTCCATACGTCACACGAGCTGATAGCGTTTCCAATCTTTTTGTATGAACAATCTGTTAGACGGTCATTGGAAACTAGGAACTGCTTTCCATAAGGGAATGTGCTGTCCCTGCCATGTGGTTGACACGCAAGGAGACGATCGTTAAATAAATATCTCTAAATTTACTTGTCCTGCTCATCCAATGAAACCGCCTTTGATTCGAGAATAACAAGCGACGAAATTCACTTTTTTTTATTCTTTTTTCTTTCCCACTTGAGGCACGATCTTCCCATTTCACGCGGACTTGATCATTTAACCCTTCGTTTCCGAGGTCCTTCTTAAACTATTTCCTCCGCTCAACCCCCTCCCGACCACCTGATTTACGCGTTGGCATCTGTCTTGATTTCCCCCGAGGTTCGCGAGGTAACCCTCTGGCTCTGCCGGCCCTGTTTTTCCTCTTTTGTTTGGACATTAAAGTTATTTCTGTTTCCCCACTCCCTGGACCGCTCTGATTTTTCTGTAATGTTGTTTTACCAAATTGTTATCACAATCATTGTTTTTATTATTAGGATTATTCAGTGATGAAGGTGTCCATTTTGTTAGTTACAGTCTGTGTTGCTAATGACTTTTGTTGCCGTCATTGTTATTGTTATCACCGTTATTTCATTGGCAGGTCATACTTTCTGTATTAGGTGTCCTTGATTGGGGCCTTTCATCGGGCGCTGTTTGATTCATGGAAATAAAAGGGCAAGAAATGCAGTGGAGAGCCTCATGCTGTTTGAATATTTTCCGCTGAGTGAACAGAGATTTAATTTGCATCCGTTTTGGTTGAGTAATTCATTTACATATTTTAAGTTTTTCTTTCCTGCGTCTCTTTCATTAATATTTAAAGGGTAGATTTAAAACCCATGAATTATTCAGTCCATTCAGTATTATCAAGAGAGGCTGAGTCGAAAGGGTTATTATTTTGTGCCGCAGTATTAAAAATTACTGTGTCTTTAGTGAGCAAAGGCGATTTATTTGTGGTCTTTCAAACGTTCAAATATTGTATTTCAAAATGCGCATTTAATTCCTTCATTTTTTATTTGCCGTCAACGGCTACGATACGCCCAGTAAAGATTCTAAAAAAAAAAAATAAATATATATATATATATATGCACAAATATTAATATTTAGGTTTTGCAATTTAAGTTGGCCGCTATCAAAAAATGGTCAGATGAAATTTTGAGGTTTTTTTCGTCCGTCGACTTATGATAAGTAGAAAAAGGAAAGCCATTACGTCGCTAATGGAAGACATCAGGGATAAAAGATGACCTGCATCCAGCCAACTACATAGAAAAACCATGGCGGAAAATGTGATGAAAATCATGTCACTGGACGGAACGCCGTGTATTTCAGCTCGAAATTTTATTAGGTCTCTCTCTCTCTCTCTCTCTCTCTCTCTCTCTCTCTCTCTCTCGCTCTCTCTCTCTCTCTCTCTCTCTCTCTCTCCATAGTGGGCCATCAGTGCACCTCATGCGATGCACTGTACTCATAGCTTAATTAAGGTTCTTTGCGGCGTCCCTTCGGCCCCTAGGTGCAACCCCTTTCATTCCTCTTACTGTACATCCATCCATACTCTTTCTTTCATCTTACTTTCCGCCCTCTTCTAACAATGTTCGACAGTGCAACTTCTTTGAGGTTTTCCTCCTGTTACGCCTTCGCAGCTTCTTACTCTCAATTTTCCTTTCAGTGCTGAATGACCTGATTTCCCAGGGCTTGGCCTCCAACGTAAATTCTCTCTCTCTCTCTCTCTCTCTCACACACACACAAATATATATGAATATGCTCAGAACATCAAAGCGCATTATAAGTTAAAAATCTCCGTGGCTCGTCAGGAGATTACATTCGACCTCTTGCACCAATACCAATTGCATAATGCTCTAAAAGTGCTCTTTAAAAAGAATCATTAGACGTTCAAATGACTCCAGATCACAGAGCGTTTGTTGAGCGAAATGAATACCACCGAAAAAAAAATGGAGTCTTGTTAGCGTGTTTTATGAAACAACTGCTGACGAAAATGACTGTTTTGTTTAAAGAATCGGGTAGCTCTAATGGCAAGAATTAATGTTGATTTATACCTTTTGTAAATGAGATAGCGCAAACCCTGTTGCTAACAGAAGCATAAAACAAACTGGTGTTGTTTACTTTTTATTGGAATCGTAATTACAGTTGTGGAGATCCTCACTTAGCGGATAGCCAGCGCCTACATCTGATGTTGACAGTTAAACCAATAGAATATTTCCCGTGTAGAAATGGCAGTGGAATACGGGATCATTGAGAAAAGTTATATATTATTTCACTGTGCATGAAAGGTTCTCTCTTGAACCGTAATTAGCTTTTACTTAATCCATAACAGTTGGCTATTTTATGGGCGATCTGTTTTAGTCCACTTAATGTAATTTACTAATTAGGTAAAAGGTACCCATTTCTTAGACGATTGCTAATTATTTATAGCGCCTATAAAGCAGAGAGGAACTCTTAATTTTTAGGATGGAAAGTGTTAAATTCTAATAGATTTTGCGTAAATAAAAACAGCTGGGAACTTAGCCATTATATATGGAAATATGCATAGCAGACTGGATAAGTTTGAAAAATGTTATCTGCCTTGCAAACGTCAGAACCTTGGTTGGCACATGAAAAATCACGATCGCAATATTGGTGCAATGGGAAGACATTCTTTTCAAGTGATGCATCATTTGGTGTATTTTACAGCATTTGCGTAATTCATATAAGAACCGGTTATGTAAATAGAAAACTAGTTGCTAATGTTTACCACGCATTTTTACATATGGTGTGAAACCATTTCGACAGGGCTGGGCAGATGTGAAAGAGGTATTAGCAAGGGAGACTGGTAATATCCAAAAAGCTAGATTATTCATGCTAGTTGAAAATAAATGATACATTTTTTGTAAGAAAGGGAGTTCGAAGTATTTTTGGTGGTGATCTTTGTACGATCCGAAACGGCCAATATTGCGGAAGTTTTTCTACGTGGGATTTTCATCCGCAACTCAACAGTAGAGCATGAATGTTGCAGTGCATTGGCTGAGAAGTAGCCATTATGGCCCAATGTGATTCTCATGGAAGGTTGATTTCTTTTTTAGCATAAAAATAGAAAGAAACCGACATAGTTTTCGACTTGGCTCCTGTTGCAAATGCCTCTTCTCCAACCAATTATTGGAGGCTGTAATTGATTTCATGAAACACATGCTGTCAAGGCAAGCAAGCACTAGGGCACATTTGATCGTTCGGTGCTTTAGATATTAAAAAGGAGCAACAGTTGGAGTGGTTGGACAGCAAGGTAAAGAGGTCCAGAAAATAAAGGAGATAAAGTACCAGAATCTAATTTTCGACACGTTGGATAGCAAGGTTGAAGAAAGGAAGACTTAAGAAGTGGATTTCGCTAGAGGCCACAGGGAAGCTTCAGATACCGTATTTTAATGCCTAAAGTGCACCACGTGAGGTGCACTGACGGCATTGCCTCTCTGCACGGTGTCGGAAGCTACGCCTTCATTTCTTAAGGAAAGAGACACAGTGGGTGTTAATATAAAGTGTCCATGTTACTGTAGTGGCCTATCACTACACTCTGAGACACATGTGCGCACACGCACATATATTTAGACTTACCCTTCCATCCTTTTAAAGGCAGGTCTTTAAGAAGGAGAGTTAAAATTCCTGTCACTTTTGGTGACAGTTACCTCGTGCATTTTGCAACGTAGGAAGGTTTATCTTACATTTACAAAGTAAGTGGTTCATGTTTATAAAAAGATGGGAAAGGAGATACAAAAGATAGAAGTGGCTCCTTATACATCTTTTGCAAATCAAGAAAGCGAGTTTCCTTTCAGAGGCAAAGAGTGAAAAAGAAACTTGGACGTGAATGTTGAGAGAAGAAGGTACGAGTACATTTTACTGTAGAGGAATTTTTATTTGAAATTCTTATTGAAAACAAATCATATACACACCATTTGTGTCAGTCACAGACATGATCAGACACTCGGAAGCAATTCTCGATTCAGAATTAGTAAGGAACAAGGAAAATATGGACTCCGCGCAGATATATGTTTTAATAATTTGACATTAAGTCTGAGGAATATGTTTAAAACACGGTCAGTTTCTGGCTGGTCATGTCCTCTTCAAATTCTAGATAAAAAGTGCCTTCGTGCGATTATTTGATTCTAGGGGAATCACTTGACATTTAATGAAGGTATTTCTATTTACATTTTGCTGCCCAGTACCTGGTACGTTTATGATTATGGTGGTATTAAGTTAAAAGACACTGTCGTGAACTGTCAAGAAGTAATTTGCCTGCTATGTTATTAAGAAGTTTTTCTGTTCTTTCATTTTTAGTTTGTATAGGTTATTGTTCTATTCATTGGCGCATATGATAGAAAATTTTCTATTATTATACTGTAGGTGTTACAGTTGTTTTGGCTGAAATCGTTGATTAATTTAGGACTTTCTCTATTGATGTGAATCATTGTATTTATATCAATCAGTAGCCTTTAGATTTTCTTTCGTCTCTTTCCAGACGCTCATTTCCCTGGATGTTGAATGTAGTTATATTTAAGGATGAATTTCAGCCTATTTCATAAATGTTTCGTTATAACTCTTGCGACAGAGAGTCTAGGCTTTGTTAAATAGCGTCCAATAGCAAAGGGTGATGAGAGAATAAATTTTGCAACATGAAGTTTAAATTCAAGCTATTGCAGGACAGCCTCCCCTCCAAAAAAATTTGCAGTTTATGTTGCATGTTAGCTACAGAATTTTGCGAACACTCGCAGTTCGCAACAAAATGCAGTTGAATTGTGCAATTTCAGTTATTTCAAGGTAGAGATGTTTTAGCGTCTGTGCAGTCCCCTGCATTCATAAACATGTCAAGCTCTACTACATACCCACACACGCATTCACCCCTCAGCCGTATACCTACACTCCCCTCGCCCAGCCCCTTCCCCTTCCCCGCGCCACCCTCCCCTGCCTACCCCTTCCGCCCCTTAACTCAGAAACCCCCTTGCCATCCCTCCCAACCCGGTGCTGAACTAAGAGGGGGTGGAGGAGACGCCTGTATTGATCAACTTGATGCCGACCGTGTATGTGTGTTTGCGTGTGTGTGTGTGTGTGTTGTGTGTATGTATGTATGAGTGGAAGAGGGATAGAAATAGGGGAGTGTGTTTGTGATTGACCATTTATATGCATGTATCTGTATCTTTATGCATACGCATAATTTTCAGTGCAGCCGAGCGTTATTTTTCTTTGTATATTTATACACTGAACATTTTGGTGCCTGTGTGCTTGTGTGTACACGCGCGCGTGTATGTATGAGTGCAAACACGGCCGTAACACTTAGGGATCTTTTGATGTTCATTGCACTATATTGCGGTGCCGTGTCATACGTTTACGGATGTTTGGGTCTTTGGCTTGTTCCTGAATGGCTTTGCTCAGAAACTTAACCACGCTCGGTGTAGGGGATTTGGACTATTACGTCCGCTATTCAGGTTAGCTGGGTTAGGCAACAAGAGGTCTCCTGGCCATTTATGACAGGTGCCTTTGTATGCACTTCGACTTAGTTCAGGGAACGTTTCCTCTCGGCTCGCTCGTGTGCGTGCTCGGCCTGCCTCCAGGACTCTTTATTTCTAAGCGCCGTTTTCCCCCTGGAAAGGAAAATGTAGGCAGAAAGGAAAGAACGAATATTTGTTCGTATGTATTGGGCACACAAGAAAATACAGCACAGCCGAGTTCGTGTCAATAGCAGCTTGCTTGTGTTTCCGGCGCGATGGTGCTTGTTACAGGTTGGCATCCTAAGGTCCAACAGGGAAGTGGGAGGAGGACATCACGCGGCTTTCTCCGTTCGAAGGATCGGTCCATCTCTTGATCTCGTGGGTCCTTAGCATAGATGGAAATTTTCGGTGGCCGAGAAACGTTAAACGTTGATATACTCCCACGGATGTATGTGAGGATGGGATATTTTTACTACATGTATTTCTCGGGTAAAGTCAAGTTTGTTCGCTAAGTATAGAAATTGTACTTCACCATGTACTAATCCAATCAAGTCATTCCGAATCTGTTATATTGAATGTAAAAATTAATTGATAGTATCTCATGAAGTTTTTCTTAAAGATCATGGAGTCAGTTGAAATACTGGTCTCAAAACATACTTGGAATGGCAGAATTATGATATGTTTCTTCTTTCCTGAAGAACATCTCTCTTTCATGATTGACGCTACTGGTGCTATGCTAGAATGCAGGCATCACAAGTCTGACAGAATAAACGCTAATATATTAGCATCAAGTATCACAATATTTTTCTGTTAAAATAAAGATTAAAAATAAAGCCTCTAGCTATCGAGGGCCTACTCATCTCCTATTAATGTGCTCTCGAAATTATTTTTGACATTTTGAACAGATAAAATATTTGAGGATTTTATTTCGTTGTATATTACGTATGGGATTATAACAAGTATTTCCAAATTGAATTTATAGCTTTTTTAATCATCTTCGAATGAGAATTTCACAAGTACTTTACAGATAAGTACCCCTTTTATGCACAACTTTTATAAGTGAAATGAGATCACTTTCATTCTTTAAGAGCAGTTTTGGAATTAACTAGCGACTTACTTTTTGCTGTTTTTCCGACTGTTACTATTGCCAGTTTCGTCATTCTTTTCGTCTTCACAACGAACAATTAGATCCGTCGTTGGCCAAACTTTGCGGGTCCCATTTTAATTCAGATGTCAAGGACTACATATAACGGCATTGTTACGAATAGGCCTGAACTCCTCGTTAAGACAAGTCACATTTTGTACGTGGTTGTCTTGCATTTCTTTCAAAACGTTTTAAAGATATTTAGCAATTTTTTTTTAATGTTTTAGGTCAAGATTTCGATACTATTGCCATAAAACTAGATTCAAGCCGATGTAAAATGTTCAGAGACTGAAGCTAAACATTTTGACATTGTAGAAATTGTTTGGTTGTTGCGGATTAAAACAAATTGAAAAAGAATTCATAAAAGTGGGACGTTGCAGTTGACGTCAACCTTCCTAAAAGAAAAGAAAAATAATATCCTGGAGGTACCATTTTTAGTTCGTCCATTGAGAAGACAGATTCTATGGAGCAGAAGGGATCTTCGGAAATGTTTTTATGAAAACTTTGTGGTTGTGTTACAATATTTTCCGAGAGGGAATCTAGTGGGCGAAGTATTAGCCAAAGGGAACGACTTATGAGAAAGAGTTTCCTCTTGCTCGGGCAAGTTGCGTCTACCCTTTTAGTGCTTTGTTGTTTTACTTCTGTCTGCTCTGCACTTCTGTCTGCTTTGCACGAAGAGGTCAGGATTTACTTCTCTGATGGTCCTCATTATATGAACAACTAAGCTAGAAGTTTGAGTTTCCCTCTCTCTCTCTCTCTCTCTCTCTCTCTCTCGCTCTCTTCTCTCTCTCTCTCTCTATCTCTCTCTCTCTCTCTCTCTCTCTCTCTCTCTCTCTCATCAGTTAGTTTTATAGAACATTATTCACTCTGCTTTTCAGCTCCAGTCCCACAACTGAAAATTAAAAACAAAATGTTTGAAGGTTCCGACATTTTGATGAATGGTATCTAGGCTTAGGATCACCAGATAATGATCCACTTGAAGGAAGCGTCTATACTAAAGGCGTTTCTGTAGTCACCAAACAGTATATGTCGTTAAGGAATCATAAAACAAAACAGGTAAAAAACTAAAGAAAGGGGCCAAAATTAACAAAGAGTGCAAAAATATCTAGCGAAGAAATAAAGTTGAATCAAAAACAGTTGTACCATTTGATGTTTCTTATCACATTACTCTTGTGCCAACTAGGGTTGTGAAATCAGGGAAACGATTGCGCCGAGAATGAACAGTTATGAATGAGAGAGAGAGAGAGAGAGAGAGAGAGAGAGAGAGAGAGAGAGAGAGAGAGAGAGAGAGAGCAATTTGGTGACACAAGCAGGGTATATATATATATATATATATATATATATATATATATATATATATATATTATATATATATATATATATATATATGTACCATATATATATATATATATATATATATATATATATATATATGTACCATAATATATATATATATATATATATATATATATATATATATATATACACTCCCTCGTCTGTAGGAAGGGAGAGGCGAAGAGAGGGAGCCGAGGAAAGGACTACTCCGTGCAAATAGTGTCGAGGTAAAAGAAATTTGAGAGGCCAAAAATTTATGATAACGTATAACCGCATTTTTCGGACGAAAAAATGCGAAGAAATTAGCTATAAACTGGGTTTTGGTGATAAAGTGCCACATGATGGGATGGTTTTGGTAATTGGATGGGCCTTTGGATAGGATGATTCTGGTCCAGGACGTTTCTCCTGATAGGATGGGAACCAGGTACAACAATATCCTTCGCCACCGCGGCGTTCCCTAGCACGCATCCTTCTCTTGATGCAGTGTTGATGCACCAGAGATTCACGTCTATAGTTACCCTTCAGATGATTCATTATTATTCGCCATCATTGAAATTACCGCTGTCATTATCATTACTTTTTCCAAGTAGCCAGACTCCTTGCATACGTACTTATACATTACATTGCATTTGCACGTCACGAAATTGAGTTAAAAAAAAAATCTCTGTAATAGTCTGCAATTTTTTTTTTTCGTTTTCCTTTCCTTTTTTCGGGCCCAGTGATATTCCGATGAACACGTACTGATTAGCAGATATCTGGGAAAAATAACGAAGGCTGTGCGTTCTTGGAATATTAGTATTTCTGGCACCTGGTAGTTTTTCCCTTGAGAGCTGCAGAAACCTTGTATAAAAGTCGATAATAACATTGTTGCCGTTGCGTACCCTCTGGACTGAATGACGAGAACCCTTCAGCCAGGATGAACATTGTCAAAGAAAAAAGATGCAAATTTTCTCTCTCTCTCTCTCTCTCTCTCTCTCTCTCTCTCTCTCTCTCTCTCTCTCTCTCTCTCTCTCTCTCTCTCTCTCTCTCTGTCAGATTACATGGAATGGTAGCCTCCAGAGATAAAGTCGTAAATGGAGACATTCGTAAGCAGCGGTTGTGGCCGCGTTCCCCATCAGAGAGTGAAAGCGAAAGAAACGACATTTAGAAAGGTTTGGACACGGACGGAATGATACGAGTGGGACGTAGATGCTAAGAGGGGATTGCTGCCGCAAATAAATCATCCTCTCAGTACAGTGGAGTGGGAAGGCTAAGGATGGATCACGGGTTTTTGGAGGCAGGAGTGTCACAGGAAAATGAGATGATCCGTTTTGCAGCCATGAGAGGGAGACGACGTCTGTCCTCGTCGTCATTATATACTTTCTCTTTTGCATGTGCAGGATGTCCTTTGTGAAATTTTCAAGCTCATTGTAATTACTTAATTCGGTTTATGGTCAGGACAGTTTCATCCTTTTTTTTTTAACTTTTATAATTGAAGAAAAATTCTTCATCATTTTATGAAAATTCTTTTTACCTCCTTCATGAGGTTACTTTCTTTTGGATATGTTTCTGCTCGACATGAATCGCATGAACAGCTTCCTGGAATTCGATGCATCGAGGATAAACATTTTATCGTAATCACCATTTAAAAGTTCTCTTTATATGTGGTAAATTTAAGACGGCTTTCCTGCAGCCTTTCTTTTCGTGTGGCATTGAGGATATGAGTTTACTGTGTATTATGAAAAGCAGAATTAACTTTCCTGTAATCGACGAAAGATGGAGAAATGTGGATGAAGGAAGAGAACTGGACGGGGGCGAAATTAAACGGGGCAAAAATCCCGGAAGAAGTTGACTTGCAGATGAGCCGAGAGACTTGACTTACTGACTGACCTCGCACCTCATTTTCCCCCAGCTCGAGACGCCCCGAATGGGGGGAAAAATAATAGTAGGCATCCACCCACCTTCACCCCCTTGTGAAGTAATGAATTAAAAAGAATGAAAGGGGAAAATGGTAGCCTGGAGGGAGACTTCAATATTTCAATATCGTAGCGAACAAACACTCGGTCAGGGGCAAATGAGGCCCCTAATAATTTTCCCCTGAGGGTTTAATTGGCGTGTTATGAGGTTGAGGCCGAAAACACTCTTGCCACATCTTTCTTTCATGTCTATGATGATAATAGTAATATGGCCTAAAAGATATTTCTTTCTCTCTCTCGCCACTTTTTTTGCTGTTTTTCTATTTTGTTTTCCTTTTGTGGGCTTCATCAAATTCATGGATTTCTTTACGAGTACGAACAAGGTATATATTGATTCCAATCTTATTCTGAGTCACCTTGTCTTCTTCATTCGTATGGCATCTTTTGTTTCCTTCTGTTTCCCTCCCTAAAAAGAGCATTGTACAAGATCGTAAGTGTTCTTTTCCTTCCTGGATCTTTACGGTGTTCCCTTAATAAGCAGAGGTTAATAAACCAGCAACTATCTCATTATATTTTCATTTTCTACCTGGGTGCCAGCAAAGATTTCATCCCGGAGATATAAGTTCCAGAAAATTCATCATATTTTCTGATGTCCGAGATAAAACAGTAAGATATACTGGTCTTTTTTATTAAATTTAACTCATGTTTTAACAAAATTTCTTTGTGTATTCTTGTATTTCTCACTGTTTTCAGTATCTTTTAGACATCCCTTTGACATAGAAAATGGACGTGTTTTCTTTGCTCTCTGACAGACCATGAAATATGTGTGAACATTTGAGCACTCGATGGATATTGACAAAGGCAGTACGAAATGGTTTTGTTTACAAGGGCCACTTTGTGATGCCATTTGTCACCTTCCTACCTCTTACCAAAAAATAACTATTGTGTGTGTAGCTTCTCAAAAGGTTCTCTCTCTCTCTCTCTCTCTCTCTCTCTCTCTCTCTCTCTCAAAAGGTTCTCTCTCCTCTCTCTCTCTCTCTCTCTCTCTTCTCTCTCTCTCTCTCTCTCTCTCTCTCTAAGATCCGATGAAGCTTAGTTGAGGACAATTTCCCCAACTGAATTTATAAATTGTAATTTTATCTTTTGATTGTCTTCAGTACTCGAAAGCGATGTAATAAAACATATCTCAAGTATATAACTTTTTGAATTTGATAAAGTCTACCTCAAAAACCGTAAGAAGTGCCGTCTTGGTATCACGAGCATTCTTCTTGAAGTGCTTTCTATTTTTCTTGCACTCGGTATTTTCCTCATTCTTAAGAGGCTTCCCCTCAAGATATATCATCAGCGAGGTTGAATTCTGAGCTTTCCTGCACTTCAACGGTTTTAGATGTGCTGAGCATTAAATCAAGGGCGACCCCATTTGAGTGAAAGGCAGCCTCTCTTTTTCCTCACTCACGTGCTCCTCCTGGCTTGCTTCGTTGCAGCTCCCTTCTGCCAGGCGCCTTCGCTAATGTCGTGCATCGTCATCCTTTCCCCCGAGTGTCGTATAGAAGTTATAATGCCTCTTCAGGAGTTGCAGCTCTCCTCTTCTTGCTTTTATTCGTTGAACTTTTCAACTCTAGAGTTTCCATTTCCCTTCGGTGTTTATAAGTTCTATGGGCATTTCAGAGGCTCGACCATGATTATTTGACAAGCTTGTCACTGTTTTGATGATGTATTGTCTTTTCACACTGTTTCTCTGGTAATGTGTGCGTGTATAGTGTTAGAAATCTATGTATATTTTTACGTCACTTGCAATATGGTATGCCAGAATAATAAAGTTCCAGTTTCCTGAGGAGCTGAATCTTCGAGTCAAAGGGTTGAGAGAATGGAGGACTGGTGAAGGAAAGTGATATTCAGGAAAAAAAGAAACGCCAAAATTCGATATGATTGAAAACTGCACATCCACTGACATTGAAATTTAGTTGAAATTTTTTGGACGTAGTGAGCTGTCAAAACAGATTATAACCTTCTCTCAGAGGGCCTGTAAAAAAGGATCTTATCTCTCTAATTTTGCCAAAGTATTATGTTTAATTAATAAGCTTTGCTATTTCAGGTAACGGTTTGCAGTAGCTATTATTTCCATTTTTATTTTATTCTAAATCTACGCATTTTATCAATGACACTCCATTGCTTATTTATGTACCTTTTCCCAACACATTTGATAAAAACGGAAGATGATTTAAATGAAATAAGAATAAAAAATAAGCAGAGAACAAGGATAACAGTATTTCAAAAAAAAGAAATAACTAAAACCAGAATAATGAAGATAATAATAAAGTCAAAGGAAAACTTACGCTATTTGAATCGCAATACTATCCAGAGGAAAGGGAAATTTAAAATCAAAATTATCACACGCCGTGATGCGTTTGAATACAAATAATCTGTTAGAAGAAAAATCTTAACTAAATAACATCAGGATGGTATTTGCAAGATCATATGTATATATTCCCATGACGACTTTGTATCGAAAAAGATAATGACGCATATTGTACCCGATACAACTGGAACGTCTGAACCAACATTCTTTTCGATTTAACAAACCGAGATCAAAATCTTCTTGATTGTGCAAGAGTATTGAGTGAATCACTTAGACTATGGACCGGAATGTGAATGCGTTTGAAACTTGCACTATACTTTTCCTTAATCCTGAAAATCTATTTCCAACAACATTCAGCTTCAGGTGTTGTGCAGAGTCAGGCGAGAAACTCGAGTGAGTT
>NC_087202.1:72125380-72130380 GCF_015104395.2 Macrobrachium nipponense | reverse complement strand
TGTTGGCATGCAGCTAGCTGGTGCTTCTAATGCTTGTTCTCGTGCGTTTGTGTGCGTGTGTGTGTGTGTGTGTGTGAGGGAGCATCATAAATGAAGTCGATAGGTAAACACACACACACTCACACACACATATATATATATATATATATATATATATATATATATATATATATATATATATGAAATGTATTTCGTGCACCCCTTTTCCCTTTTAAAGGGATAATTTCAGATGGTGTTATACGTCCGGTTTTGCGTGAGCAATTATTTTAGGGTAAATTTCAAACAACATCCGTTATCCACACAAGAATAAATGTCAAGTACTTAATTCATATATATATATATATATATATATATATATATATGTGTGTGTGTGTGTGTGTGTGTGTGTGTGTGTGTGTGTGTGTGTGTGTGTGCGAATGTTTTTTTACTTTAAATGCGTAACTTATTTACATTCAAAAATATATTTAGCGGCTAATGTATTTTCACATCCTTGGGACTATCTTACACCCAAGGGCACTTATAATTGTTAAGTATATCTATATATTATATATATATACATATATATATGATATATATATATGTATATATAGTATGTATGTATGTATGTGTGTGTTTACGATGCCAGTGGCCTTTTTAGATTTGTATCGGAAGCAGATCTTCTTCAAAAGCTTCAGACTTTATATATATATTTGTCATCTACTTCTTAGTTATGTAAATTTCATCTTCCAACAAATGATATCAGCGTCAATGACCTTAATGGTGGCGATGCCAGAGAACGTTAAATCAATCACTCAGCCGTGTCCGCATGTATGCGAGTTTGATATATGCGAAGAGTTATACGATCCTTTTATCAGCAGATTCACCACAACCTCCTAAGAGCTTCTGTCATTAAATCGCTTCTAATCATCATTAGTGTGTTGTTGTGGTTGATGTTCTTATTGTTGATGCTCAGTATATATTGATTACGCATTATGGGTTATTATGCTTGCTGAGAATAGTATTCAAAGTCTTAACTGACATTTTGCCAGTCAACAGTTTTTTTTTTTATTATTTAAAATCTTGCATCTGAATTTTATTTTTTAGCGTCTCCCTGTTGGAGATGGCCGTTTACTCTTCTGGAAAACTGAGCGCCAAAAGTGGGTTCAGTACTAAATTTCCAACTTTCTTTGTACCTTTAACTAAAATTGAATAAGTTGGTCAGTCACTTCTGGGTCAATTCCCACAATTGTTTTAAAAAAAAATTACATAACGTCGTATCTGTGTTGCATGCAGATTTTCAATGCGATCAGAGTTTTTTCCGGAAAACTATCCGAGGCCGAATTGATAAAATAGTTTATTGTATTTCCTAATAGAAATTTTACTTTCATTTTCGAGGAAGTCAAACTTTATCATTTTAAAACCACGGGGAAATATTTTGCTAGGTCCGAAGTTTCCTGGCTAATTGTCAGCCGGACTTAGTTGCCACTGCCCCGAGTCTTTTTAGGCAAGAAAAAAAAGAGGGTGGGGGCAGGGGAAAAAAAAACTCAGGAAACGAAAAATCGGGAAGCATTCGAGGAAGGTTAAGGGAGGAAAAAGCGAAAAAATTTCCCCATGGTAATTTTCAACTGTGGACATAAAGAAGGCATTTTGGCTGGAACTCGCCGACGCAGAGAATGACGTAAATGCTGTATCGATTGGTCGTTTCCCCATTGCAGGGTAAACGTTAAGGAAAGTTGGTTGAAAGCCTCAAAGAATTTGGGTGAATAGAAAGTCTCATAACAGTACATTACGGTTTTCGCCACTTCAGGAGACTCGGCTGGCTTTGATGAGTTTTGAAGTCAGGGTTGCGATACTTTCTCTCTCGGTCTCAAATATACACATCAAATAAGAAGTTATCTCTCTCTCTCTCTCTCTCTCTCTCTCTCTCTCTCTCTCTCTCTCTCTCTCTCTCTCTCTCTTCCTTAGTATACTCCCTGTAGTGGAAGGAGCCTTTTATCTTAGCTGAACCCGGTGGTATGAGATAATGTTCCCTCTCTTCAAAGGGGAAACTTTTGTTGGATCTAGTGTATATAAGGCTCAGTGTTTTTGCATATCTACATTTTGCTACATGTTTTCATTTATGCTATGTTCCTTGCCCTTTGTTAATTTTGTAAATATAGCGTGGCTATTCTATAGTAATTTTAAGAGTATATAATCGAAGAAAGCAAATGTATGTGAGAGAACAAACATACACTGTATTATTCATAGTTATCGTTAATGGATTAAATCCTTCATTTTCCCCTTCGTGTTACCTTATGTCAGTTGAAAAACAAGATATTAAAAGATAATATAAAAACTGGGATTTTTGAGAGCGCTAATTACATGATTTCCACCAAAACAGCAGCGCAGAATTTTTGGCAGCAGGATTTACAGCTGCGGTTTCAGAATGAGAATCTCGGATCTAGCGAGCACTTGTGTGGGAGGTTCATGTGCCATAAAGTTCTTTTGCCAAGTCACTAAAAAAAAAAGGAAAGAAAAAAAAAGAAGGAAATGACAAGAATTGCCATGTTACGCCGCGAATTTTTATACCAACGCCTACGGACCCTTCTACCGCTTCATGAATAAAAGACTTTGTGCACCATTTTGGTATAAGCCGTTGGAACTTGGAATTTCATACAAACGTTGTCCGTTTTTCGGAAAGTGCGACTATCCTCGTTATTAATTTTTAACCGGTTCCCCTCCTGTTCCTCCTTTGACAGCCGTGCATGAAAGCGTTGAAATAGAAAATCTTACACTGACTTTTTTTTTTTTTTAACTGTTTCCCTGTTATTAGTGAGTTAAGCTCTTTTCTTTCTTTTCACTCTATTATTATTATTATTGTTGTTTCTGCGCGTTCAGTCCTTTGATTTCATAATGTTATTAAGCACATTCACCTTGTCGTCAGCTGAAATATCCATAGAAAACCCCCTGGGTGGATTCATTATATTATGAGTCACTTTGTGAATCAATTAAAGAATAGCTACCTCCAGTAAGGAAGTTAGAAGTAGGTTATATATCCGTCGTGGATTCGTGTGTGTGTGTGTGTGTGTGTGTGTGTGTGTGTGTAAGAGCGGGCGTGCACGTGCGTGTTATCTGGATATTACAAGATCAAGAAAATTAACGATTTTTTTGCAGTGAGAACCATCTCATCCATTACTGAAGATCCCATTTTGTAAAGCGTTATCCTTTCAAATTGGCCGAGGCATAATCTTGCGTCACTGTTTTTGAAATCCTGTTTAAGTACTGCAGGCTTCATTTTGTTTACAAGTACCTCAATATTCGGCTTGGAATTTCATTCTTATAGGTTTGTATTTATGCCCTTTTTTTTATAAACAGTCATAATATGCATGCGTATATAAAGTTTTTTTGGGCTCTTGTGAAATATACACAGTAATGTCTGGTATGAGGACGCAAAAAAAAAAAAAAAAAAAAAAAAAAAACACTACCCTAGACCAGACATGCGCTACCGGTTGTATACTATACCTAAGTGCATCTTGTGTATACATTCATACTTTTACAAACTTATTCATACAGAGACACCTCTCGTTTGGAATTTGTGCCTTCGTATAGTATCTCCATTTTGGCGTTGTGGACTGCCGAGAAGACCTGTTACAGCAGGTCAAAACCGCTTAGGTTGTAGGGAGGGAATAGGGAATATAAGTTGCGCCCTACCCCATATTCCCGAACTGTAACCGAGTACCCATCCTTCCCTGAAAAAGCGGGACGCCATATCGTAAAAACTGACCATAGAATCTTCTTGAAAATAATCTAGTTGTTTCCCACACCCAAGATATGGAAGAGATTCTATTTGGAACTAACCTCACCTAACCTCACTCTAATCTAACCTAACCTAGGGTTATTTAGGAATGGATCTTTGAGAATTTGTTAATGGCGTAGGTTAGGAATTTCAAGTTTTATCGGCGAAATGGATATTCTTCTAGGTCTGCTGATTTCTTTTTTGCCAAAAGACCTTGTTTCTCTTGTTTTCTACCATTTTTATTTAACTCATTACTATCGAGGTCTGTTTTTCTTATTTTTTACAAAGTCGCCAATTTTCTCTTATGATTGTCAATTCGAGCGTCAGTTTAGACATCATTTACCCTCCTCACATCTGTTACCTCGGGAATGCCTCGCATATCTGTTTGTCTTGAGGGCGTAAAGGTCTTTTTTGTTTAAAAAAAAAAATTGTACGTTGTGTGAGAGCCTCATTATTACTTTCTTTTTTCTTAGCACGATCTGGTTTCTTTTACTGAATCAGCCATTTTATGTTTGTTTACATATCAAGCGCCTTTGCACTTGTATCTGCTTGTTATTGAGTGGTGCATGAACATGAATTTCGTTTCCCTTAGCTCATTTCCAATACTCTCCTTTTATCATAAGCCTCATGAACAAACGTCACAGGGAAACAGCCCCAACACATATTTGTGACGCTTACAATTTCCACGCTTATCTTGCATTGCTGTCCTGACGCACGTTTGGTTATTATTCCTGTTCCCCTAACAAGCGAACATAATTACGTGCGCGAATGACCAGTAGCACTGTGGTAGGAATGTGTGTGGTAGATAGAATTACCGGCGCACGACCACTCCATGGACGCATTGCCTAGCCGCAAGCACTCATGACTGCAATATAAACCCCCTTGAGTTGACAAAGGAAGGATTGATATTGACACATTCTCCAAGAGAAGAGCTGCGCCCAGATGGGAGAAGAGACCTGAAGAGAAGGAAGGAGTGTTCTCCCTCACATTTCCAGGGGGAGAATCGTGACACAGTCGGTTCTCCGGCCAGTTTTCATGGGATTTCATCGCCTGGATTTTATTTGCCTCGTATGTTATCACTCTGTAATATACGTGCAAAGGTACTTCATGCTTATACTATTAGTTCACGTATACTCGTTTAAATATCTGCAAATTTGGGCTTCTGTGTATCCTATTTTGGCGAGGCTTTGATTGCTCGGGATGTCATCAAGATGCCAGAACAGCCAGTAATTGTTATGAAAAGCTT
>NC_087202.1:71745380-71795380 GCF_015104395.2 Macrobrachium nipponense | reverse complement strand
ATATATGGTGCATTATTATCTGAAATGTTTAGATGATAATACAAGACTTTCAATTGGTATTTACTACATGAAAAGTTTATTCAATAATTTCTCAATCCAACTTCCGTTCCTTTCGTTAAAAGATAATTACATCAACTACGAAACAATTACCTCTTAAATAAAGTTAGACTGAAGGTGAAATTTAAATGAGTCAATGTTGTATCCTGTTTTCAGAGCAAAAACGGTGCATATGTATACAGATTTCATACTTCCTCAACTCTTCTGAACAGTAATGCTGTCGGGCAAATGAAATAAATATCCCACGATCACAGATGTACTTGCAATCATTACGGGAGCAAATGTCTGAGATGAAAGCTAGTATTGCACCAGCCCCGGTATTTTAGCCATGCCCCTCAATTTAGGAATTACTTGATCTGGTGAGGGAAACAGAGTGAGATTATTTTCAAGAAAATTCTATGGTTAGTTTTTAAGATATGGCGTCAGGCTTTTTTCAGGGAAAGGTTCCGATACTCGGTTACATCTCGGGAAAATGCTTACGGGGAATACTCTTTTCCTGTATATACTACCCAGTGGTGGCCTCATCGTCCACAAGAAATTTGTGTTGAAGGGACAATTGGGGTATACCAGTATTATACGCTGTACTTGATGTTAAGTTGTTAAAAATGTTTATATGCCTTATGTGGTTGTTAACATTTGCACGTTGGAGTGTGAATGTTGAAGAGAAGTGTAAACTTTTTATGTCCTTGTAGGATAGTGTTTTGAAGCAATCAGTCAGGCATTTGGACTCATTCTATTCAAAAAACTTCCCTTAAGTGTGCTTTAAGCCATGATGTGCACCTAGTTTCCTCTTTCATACTTATTCTTATAAAACATATTATTAGAGATTTATTTTTATATGGATGATAATGAAGAACCGAAAAAAATATATTCTTGAATCTCTGAAGAATATTTATGTAGCGGAGTGGCCATTCATGATGGAGCTTCTCGAATTACTACAGATAAAATTAAGAGAGTTTTTACACGACATATTTTATCTTGGTCAACACTGTTTTGCAAGTTTATATAATCATATGTTTGATGTAACGAGATACGTAATTTGGAGTGAACGGTGATTTACTCCTTTGAAAAGCTGACGGAAAACCGATAACGAGGGAAATTGCCTAAGCAATCTGTTGTGTACGTTTTATGTTGCTCTACGTTGTGTTTCAGAATCTTTAAAGAAAAATAACAGTAATTCCTGCTGTGCTGAAGTTTAGGAAATAAAATAAAAATGTTGATTAAAAACGACCTCGGTTATAGTTGTCGATAGCATATGTTGTGTCTGTGCTTTTAAGTGCTTTTAAATAAATGTACCCAGTTATTTTGTATTTTTTTAAGGACTCCTTTATTTGCTATCACAACGTGCCTGGCCTTTGGTTTGCGTTAAAAATTATTTTTAATACACTTCTATAGCAACTGGCATTCTGTTGAGGTAAAGTCTCATCACCTATGAAGTATATACCTAAGTTTCGACTGAGAATTGCTAATACTCCTGCTTGCACTTTTGGGCTTTAACTCGTTGATAAAAGACATTACTTTGATCGGTGCTGAGTGGCCCATCTTAGAAACATTTCTTCCTTTGTTGATTTCAATATCTGCAGCATTTTAGACGACTTGAATTCAATACACCACATCCAAAAGTTTAGGAATTGTTTTTAGTGAACACAAGGAACAAAAAGCAGAGAATGACAATAATTAACCTCATAAGAATTTTAGCACCAGTAAAATTTTTTTTAAAGAAAGCTGAGCCTTTGGGCTTTTCTGCAAAAACAGGCGTCTTATATCATTACACAACACACACACACACACACACACACACACACACACAGTACAGGGTTACGGAATATATAGACGTCTTTGCGTCGCATGGTGTTGGAGGCGACATTTGATATATAGTTCGTGTGTGTGTGTGTGAAAATATAAGAAGTAAACACCTTTGCTTTGAAGAAAAGCCCAAAGGCTCACCTTTCTTTTGCGCAAATAGTACAGGTGCTAAAATCCTTATCTAATTGAATCATTGTTTTGTATTTAATAGGAATCCTTTTAACTCTCTGCAATGTGTAGTATTAGATTCAACTTGTCCAAGATGTTGTAAATATGGAAATTAGAAAAAAAGTTTGCAGAATGGTCCATATATCACCAATCAAAGTAATGTCTTTAACAGACCGAGCTGAACCCCAGGCAGACTTATCACTACTTCAGTAGTAAGCTGTTGTATCTTTGAAACAAATATACTTGACAGATGAAACTGTATTAAAATGATTGATTGGGTAAAACAATATATACACGATATCTTTGGAATTGATATGAGGTGAGGATCAGAACGACACTTTTCTAAACAGAATGTGAGCTTCCTGCATTGCTATGGAGCCAATAATGCATTATTCAAAGCTGCAGCGTCTTTCTACCTTTAGCCATTCCTTCTCATGACCAACAGATATGGAATACGAGAGATGAAATCTGCCGCTCTACTCGCCACTAACTGCGCAGACTAAATCGCTCAGATATCCCAAGGTATATATAGAGTGGTATTCTATATACCTTGAGATATCCAACTCAACCTCCAGTGTGTGTTCAGCAGTCATGGCAGGCGTACGTGGGCAAACCAACCAGAAAAGTCATGGACGATAAGAAAAAAGCATTAGCAACCTTGGTGATATGTAGTGCTATGAAGTCCAGAAAGCGGAAACGATAGTGTTGGACAAAGAAATGGCTTCAAAGAAGAGATGAATTTTCTCATATGACACTTCTAAAAGAATTGAAAGAAAATAACCCAGATGATTTTAGAAATTATTTGCGAATGTCAGATGAGGTATTCCAAGAAATACATGCCACTATTGCCCCCTTCATACAAAAGCAGGATACGATGCTCAGAAAGGCAATCAGTTGCGAACAAAGATTAATAGCAACCTTGAGATTCCTGGCAACAGGGAGGTCTTTGGAGGATCTTAAATTTTCAACTGCTATTTCTGCACAGACTCTGGGAAACATCATACCTGAAACCTGCAGAGCTTTATGGCATGCCCTACGAGACCAGTATATGACTATTCAGCCTGTGGAAGGAAAGAACTCTCGCATTTATCCATAGACTCAGCGATAAAATCTGTACGGGGGTAAAAACTTCCAACATGATGGAAGATCAAAATGAGCGATTTGATGTGCGAGGTTTTATCTTTATCGCCCCATACACAGGCAGATATTTAGGAGATTTGGTCCGTAGCGATCAAATCTGCTGAAACTGAGCGATCAAATCTGCAGGTGTATGGCTAGCTTATATAATAAATTAGACAGAATAAATCTGACGATAACAACGGAATTGTCCATTGATAATAGTGAAAATGGTAACATCTTTTTTATTACAAGCTGGGTTGTATCTCCGAGTCTGGATCCGGGCTGCAACCTTCCTCCAGAGGATCTGAGCCCCAAACTACAAACTACCCTGTCTTATTCTAATTTCTAACACTCTCTTAATCGTTCTTGCCGAGGCCACCACTACACTTTTCTAGCGCATGCGCGGTTTGAAGTCCATGAATCCAATCGTCGCCAGGCTCCTCATGAGGTCCTCTGGGATTACATCTAGTGCTACCAGGAGGATAGGTACCACTTCCTTTTAACCTTGCCATATTCTCCTTATTACTCTGTATTTGTCTATACTTTTCTATTTTTCTCCTTATGTGTCCTATGGAATGGCCACATCTTTCAGAGATGCTTTCCAGGTGCCCTTATTCATCAAGATTAGGCATGATGTTCGAGATTGAAACAGTCAGTCCTTACAAATTAGTCCTAGAGTATCTTGAAAGTTTCGTTTTCCATCGCTGAATGTGGTAACGGTTCACATGCTTGCTAAAAACCAGAGACCATTCTATACCATCAACTCCAGCGGTAACGAAGGAGCATGCGCAACATGCTTATTACCCCGCAGCGGAGACGTGGGGGCCAGGTATATCCCCTCTAAGAGCCTGATCACTTTTTTTTATTATTATTATTATAAAAAGTCATATGGTAGCCATCTTCAAAAATAGTTTCTTGTCTAAATATTTTTAGATGATCAACAATAAAGGTTTGCTTCCGTAATTGACCATTTTTTTCCCTTTTTTTTTCTTTTTATAGCCCATTCACTCCAGGGTAAAGTCAAGTATACTCTCTTTTGCGCATTTTACTATTATTTCTAATTCTGTGAAAGCTTACCATGTCAAGTTCATTGTCTTCTGGCTATTCCGTAAGGAAGTACGCTCACTATGAATAATAATAGTAACTCTTGTAAACAATGAGGTAAAAAGAAGAGTGCTGTTTCGAAGATGTGGGAAATTTGTGGTTTCGATACAATGCATTACATCGTGTGAAGAAAAGACTAGGAAAATCTTGTGCTCATGCACCAGGCTTGGCGTGACTCTGACTTCCCGATGAGACACGATGCAAGAATTGGGGAGTTTTAGCAGCAGTGAAAACAGAAGTGGTTACCAAAATCAGTGCCACACAAACCAATCCTGGTTCAAAAATGATTGGCAGAATAAATGCGTGCAATAGTTTACCTTCTCAGATATCCTTCGTTTTTATTACCCATAAAATCTAATAATGTCTAATTGACAATGAATTAAGGTGACGATATAACAATTTCTTCATGAACTAAGTATGAAGTTTAACTAAAGAGGTGACAAACACATGTGTAAAGAACCCAAGATCATAGCCCGTCTCTGGATCGACGAGTATGCAAAATTCGAAACTCATGGAAGCAGATTTAACGGTTACTGAAAATCTAAAGCTTCCGAAGGAACAGATATTGTCATTAAATAAGGCGGATCAGACCTCCAGCTTACTCGTGGCGCGTGCTAAAATCTAAGTTCAAATAGCGTGTTGTTTCACCAACGAAAACTACAATAAATATGCTACATTTTATTGTAAAATAATGGTTCTGTACTGTTTAACATGCACATTATTTATTTTTTAACATTTTCAGTCTAACAAATAAATCATAAATATCCTATCCCCGTATCTTTAACTCAACGCAAAAAAACCTTTTTCAGACCTTTTTAGGCCCTTCCATATGGCTTTACTATCCCGTCAACAAGAACAACAAGAACAACAACAACAACAACAACAAAGTACTTAGTAGGCTTACTCACCGAATAAGCAAAAATAACTCAGGAGATAAGAATCACTGCAAGCCAATTTCGGGAAAGACACACATTACAGAAACTGGTAATCAAAATGGAGAATTATTTACGAAACAATCAGGCAAAACGGAAAGTTCGTGGAAATGGTTTAGGAAATTGTTCTGATGAGAAGCTCCCGGCCATGGAAGGCTATTTTGAGAGAGACAGAGAGAGAGAGAGAGAGAGAGAGAGAGAGAGAGAGAGAGAGAGAGAGAGAGAGAGAGAGAGAGAGAATATTTCCAGAAGCTAAGTTAGCTGCACTTCTGATTTCGCCAAAATAGAAAAAGATGTAATCTGAATAGTATTTCATTCTTTCACTAAAGAAGCTAGATAAATCGGCGGAAAATTTTTCTTATAATTCCAATCTGATATAAAAGCATCCAAATTCCCTACGGTAATTTTGCATCGTTTATATCACATAGGAAAGCTGTCATCTCACTAAAAAAATCATTCATGAAAAGTGACTCAATGTAAAACAGGTCGGGAACATCATCCATTGCAGAAACTATTAATCAAAATGAAGAATTATTTATAGTTCCATTTATAAGGGGACATAAGTCAAAGAATCATTAGAACAGAACAAGGGAATTACTTAGAGTGTAGAATATACAAAGACCCTTAAGGAGAAGACGGGGGAACTACGGGTCTTGATGATGAACACACCCGTACGGTGTATGAAAAAGGAAACAAGAATAATAATAGTAAAATAGAAGGCAGTCAAATGTGACCTGAGGTTTCATGAACTGAAATGATTGATAAAATAAGCCAAATAATAGAGACACCTTTGCGGACGTGTTTACTATGAAAAAACTCACAGGTAAATGTTCTTTGATTCATCTCTCAAAATATGGGAAGATTTCAGCAAATAACCGGGCAAAATGAAAATTACCAAGAAATATTGTTGTGCTTTATCTATCAAGTGTTCCGGTCACGTAATCGAACGCATATGCAGTGCCAAAGTCACCGGCAATTCCATGACAGGTTGCAAATGTCATTCTAAAGCATCAAAATCCCGGGGTTATTTGCTACAAGAATCGATGGAATTCAAGCAAAAAGAATTAAATGTGAAAATGACTGCCACAATTTTCTTATAGGCTTTCCTTACAAGCTAGAATCTGCACTAGCAAAAGGGCCAGATTCATGTAAAAACACCTGCCACATTTGAGACATAAGAAAACCAAGCTTGAAACTGGAATTGCCAAGCTCTCGAATTTTATCTTTTCCCCTGTATCTCAATTGACTCACTCATTTACGAGATAGGGCTGTCTTCCGTCCCCATTCTTTTCCCTCTCCACCATCTCTGAGTCTGGGTTAGATAAGCATATCTCACTAACGGTCACCTTGTTTTAAACTTTACGGGTAAACTTCCCCTTCCTTTTGCTTTGTTTTAATACAGTCTTGCAAACTCCTTTCTTTACCATCTTCTCTTTTCCTAAGTATACAAATGCTTTTTCAAGATGGACAGCATTCGAAATCATGCCAGTCACTCTGAACCTAGCAACTACGCCAAGTACTTTCTGTTTCATTTGCATTCTTCATCATGCCCAGAGCATAGGCCCTAGCATCAACAACTTTCTGGATATCCTTTATCTCAAACATATAATCTTGCAGTAAACATGCACACAACCTTTTGCCACAAGAGCTACCCACTCCCTGCTATAAAACTTTTTCGTTCTCTATACATTTCCTAACCTCTGTAACACCGCCACTCATAATCTACAAGACGAACCATCCATGCCTTGTCCCACTTTATGTTCCATTTCTCCTTAAAAATAAGTCTATCTCTACTTTTATTCACGTCACGTTTACTTCCCATTTGAATATCCCTTTCGTAACACCTGTCTATTGCCTCCCTATCGATTTTGAGAAACACACGTGTCCACATGATACCCTACATGTTCGGGGATGACAAAGTATCAGAATGTTAGTTCTCACTCCTCTAAACTCAGCTCCCTTTTCTGCTGGATACAAGAGCAGAATTACTTCATGGTCTCTGCAGTAGATGACATGTCCTTGTGGAAGCAACGAGCGTCCTTAAGACTTATTAATTGCTGAGGGGAGGCCATAACCTCCACACAAATGTGGAAACATGCAGACGCGAGGTGTGCCAGGGGAACTCTACGAATTCTGTTCTTAGTCCAGGCGGGAACCTGGTTGCTGCCATGCTGCCATCTTCACTAGGCCTAACGTCAAGGTTCACCACCAAGTAGACCTCGTTGCTCCAGTGATATGGGTTAGTGGACGAACAAATATATTTCATTCAGGCCACTGTTGGATTTCTTCATACACGTTTCAAAGCTGCAATATAATCAAGAAAAAACACCGCTGCGAACACCAGTAATCACCCCACCTTCAACCGACAGCAGTCATACCACTGACAAACCTTTTATGGATGTCAAAAAGGACAAAATTCATATATGATACCAGAGGTCACATCCACAGAATACTCCAATAAGCAGCATTCCTTGAGTATTCTCACACAAGCACCCTAATGTCTGTATCTCATTTTATTCTCTACTGGCTTTTGCTGTACATACAAGTAGACATCGAATGTTGTATTTTTCTATTGTAAAGACAACGTCTTTTCAATGCTTTTATTTTCATACAACTACTTGCTAAGATCATTATGTATATCAATCAATGTAGAATTCTCTGGATTTTCCGTCAATATAAATATCATGTGTACACACAGACTACGTCTGTGCATATTATCATGTATGTCTGTAAACAAACACAAATTGTTAGCCTCAGCGTTCGGACCTCTGTCGACCTGACCCAGGTACTATGTCCGTCCGCACCTGTCATTATATACCCCCCGCTCGGACAATAAAGCTTTACAGGTTGCTCTAGGAGCAAGAGTCCATGCGGGCATAAGGCCAGCTAAATCTTAAACAACAATAAAGCATCAGTTTGGAAAAACTCTGTATCGCAAGAGTATATATAATGTTCTAAGGGCTCCACAATAATAAAAAATGTTGCGAGTTCGTGTATAATTTTAAACCACTTTACAAAAAGCTTTCGAACCCTTCTCTGGGTTCATCTTCAGTCCAAAAAAATCAGTATCCAGATATCTGTCAATCTATGTCCTCACACTATGGAAACGTGTTATTCTTACATTTATCATAACAATATATTTCTTATTACTTTCTTGAAAGATAAATAGAACTTATATCAGAAATTAAGGCATTCCCCTTTAGTCCCCAAGCGACTACAGTTTGTTAAAGGGAAGTTGTTGGTTAAAGCTTGGAAGCCGTTTCACCTTTGTTCCTCTGAAGGTGCGAAGTCTTTATCCCTTCTTGATGCAGACAACTGGCTGGCTGTGTGTGGGGGGGGTGGGGGGGGGGGGGGTAAACAGGATATCTCGCTATATCCTTGTTTGAACTGGAATTTTGTGGATTTTGTGGGACTCTGATATCTGGTTTCGCGATGGTGGTAATTTCACAATCTTTATAGTTTTGGAAGGTTTCATGAAATACCATTACTTACCCAGGGAAGGCCAAGCGAGCTCTAAATTATGGAAGTGTTCAAGATACTGGTATTCGAATCAATGGTGATCATACGACAAAAGTTAATGAGGTTATTATTATTATTATTATTATTATTATTATTATTATTATTATTATTATTATTATTATTATTATTATTATTATTATTATTTTATTATTATTAATAAACGCGAAAAAAGGGAAGGAAACATAAAAAACTTACTCTCGTTTTCTAAAAGGAAGATTCTTTTTAACGAATAAGTGAAAAACTGCAGGGAAATAAGAAATAAAAAGTAACTTGGTAACTTTCCAATTCCTCTGATGAAAAAAAGTCCCATGAATACCAATGAAGTAGAATATAAATAAAGTCTATGTAACGAGAAGTGTTCAACGACAACCAAATCCCTTAGGGAAATGGAATTTAAAGTGAAAATAAGATGGTTATCTCACATCAGGCATCAGAATATCTGAATATGAATGAGTGATATGAATTAAAGTTATTTAAATTATAAGCGAGTGGAAAACTTATTACAGCATCTCTACGATAGTACCAAAGAGAGAGAGAGAGAGAGAGAGATGCGTGCACATTTAGTAAGATTTAGCTTCAAGCATTTTCATTTAACCTCTGTATCAACAATAAAATTGGAATTATTTTAATGTTCACGAGAAAGTAAAAACTTTTCTTTTATTGTTGTACAAACTGTTATTCAATGAATATATTTTGAGAGACTGGCAGAGGCAGAGCAGAAACTTTTTGTTCTTCTCTCTTTACCTTAATGCAATGAACAGAGGCAACAGAATTCACAAACCCCTTCTTATACTGAAACTTCTGTAAAATTTTTCGAGAATCAACGTGAACTTGAAATGCACAGAATTTAAAGGCTGGAAAGTATTAACCACCGTTTCCCTTTACACTCCAAAAGTTTAGCATTCGGTTCTTCAAGCTGTCACATATAATAACGGCTTAAGAATTATATGGTGGAGGGAGGGAGTTGCATTTCAAGCACACAATGAAGAAAAGTAATCAGAAGGAACTGAATTCATAAGGTCATTAAAAGAAACGTCAGGAATTTAACGGAAGAGAAAAAGAGTTAAGGCAGAGGAAGCAAAAAAAAAAAAAAAAAAAAAGCAAAAGGAAAAAAAAAAAGTCTGAAAAAAAAAACATTAACGCACCTTCCAGTAAGTTGAATTTACACTTTATGAAAAGCTTTCGAAATATATCCCGGTTTCCGGGGGTTTGGGGGATCTCCCCTTCATATGATAAAGGCGCTGTTTTCGTGACTGAAATCAGAGCCACCTGTAGGCAAAATCGAAATTGAAAGCAAAGAAATTAAAGCCTGTTTCTGAAGCCTCAGCTCACCGAAGTTTACTCCTGTACTCAAATGTGGTGTCGCTGGCAAACGCAAGATGCGCGGACCGGCGGCGCGCGCTGGGGCTGGAGAGACCATTCAGCTTCATAACCGCAACACATATGAATGAATTTTTATCTAAAAAAATATCTTAACAACCCAAACATATGTGATAATTATCAAATCTACTCATTTTCATATAAGCCAGATATACTGAACTTGAAATAGTAGAAGCTAAATTTGATGATTATTTAGCAGTCAGCAAGATTTCCAGCCTCTCCACCCTGTCAAGTAGTGGTAAAATCTTGAAAGTATTATTACTGTGATTGTAAACTGTAATAGAGGAGAATCTGTAAATGTTGAACCGCATGCTACAACTGAGCAGAAATGGAGAAATTGACAAGCCGCACGAAAATTGATGAAAAAATACTGGCGACGACGACTATTTTCAGTAATGCTTCTCAATTTCTGCAACTTGTCAGTGATGCACGTCGGAGAGCGGAGGACCTCCCTCAAAGGAAAATAATGTGGAGAGCATTACCCGGTATCTCCCAGTTTTGAAATGCTGAACTTCATGAAAAATTGGGATTTTTTTTTTTTTTTTTTTCAGAATTCCCACAGAAACAGGCCATGAATTGAACAGGCAATAAATCGTCGGAATTGAAAATGCTGCTGAAAAATGAAAGTGAAAAATATCCTCGACGTCATCGGGGATTCTTCTGATGAGAGATTTTCGGTTGGCAGGTTAGGCTGTCTTTCACTGAATAGCTTTTATACTGATTCAGAAATGATACGGGGAACGATGGCTCCTCTCCCTTTGTTGCTCTATCTGGTGTGGAGAGAAAGGGAAGATAAAACGGGGGAAGGCCTTATAAAAACCCACAACGCATGAAACCTATTCCCATTTTCTACCTCTCAAAGGGTCATCCAGATAAAGAACATAAAAGTCGACTGCCAGCCATTGAAGGGCTGGTTATGGACTGAGGTCTTTTTCTCCTTTTTAGCGCTTTTTGTCGACCACCGTGACGGAAGCTGTTAGCGTAGCATTCAGAGGAAATGCAACGTTTCAGAAATATCAGGATATAACATTGTGATCGTCATTATTTTTGGAACGAGTTTTTTTTATTTATTTATTTATTTATTTATTTATTTTTATCAAATCAGACTGCTTAATCACATTCTACCATACATCGAAGAAACCTTACGCTGGAAGGATCTACTTCATGGTTCTCTCATCCATCAGGAGATACACAGCTGCAACAAAAACGATTAACTTTTCCTCTGAATGAAAAGGGAGCCGATTTGAGGGTCTTGAGAAAACAAGCCGACTAGAGAGAGTGAGAGAGGGAGAGAGAAAGTTTGAGGGTGGTGTGGGGGGATACTGAGCACGTTGCTACTCTTCAAAAATTCCAGAACTTTTCAAAAATTCAATTATAAGAAATGTCTGGTAAGTGGTTAGCGCTTGAATGCAGTTTTATATTTATCCTACTGTGGTACGTTTAAGCATTTGGTTTACCGTGATGCACACTATAATACCCTTGTAAAAAAATGAGTAACAAATGTAATGCGTGCAATCGTCCTTTTCCAAGTCCATACAGACAAGTGTCTCAATTTAATGTAAATTTCTTGTGAACACATGAAAATACAAAATTATCACTCTCAATACACTGTACATCAAAAGAAAAAACCAATTACTACTCGGAAAGAAGACTATAGTTACATATGTGATAAACAGGGCAATACAAAGCAAAATTTGTAATGCAAGCAGGGTTTGCACGAAAGCCCGTCAAAGTATAGATTCTGTCATCTTAACCCAAATTAGTTAGATGGGTTAAAACCAAACAGCGTCTTTTCAACATGAAAAATATATTGAAAGCTAACGCGATAAAACTGTGAAGGTAAGGCCATTTTGGGACCCTTGCATTTAGTGCACAAGATCTAACCGAGTAAATTTATTTACTCGGCTCAAGACAATGCTCCTTTAAATAAGAGCAGTATTAAACAGTTTCATCTTGACGATTGGAGTAACCACAGATTAAGCCCCCGTCACACCAATGTGTGTAGTTCTTAGAACGTCTTACCCCGTCCTAAAAAAATCGTAAACCTGGTTGCGGTCGGGGTAGAACGTGTAAAAATAGGCCAAAATTACATGCTCTACCTCGACCGCAACCCATTTTTCGATTTTTTTAGGACGGGGTAAGACGTTCTAAGAACTACTATAGTTTGGTGTGACCGGGTCTGTCACACCAATAAACGCCCGACTGCACCACGTCGTAACGCTTCCCTAATAGAATCGAAGTACGGCAGTTCCGTCTGTAGTACATTCATCTCGTTTCAAGTGCGTTGTCACTCCGTCTAATTACAGTTCGGGATGGACGGCAAAAAATTTTGAGCTGGTTCAAAGTTCTGGAGCGCCATACCAGTCCTAGCCCGTCCATGAAGTTCGTAAACAGATCGTTAAAGGTTGCTACCACATCCACTCGGTTCGAACACAGTTTAAGTCCGTTTGGCCAAAATTTTCGGGACTGTGTGAACGAGTTCGGTGTGACGGGATTATTACTCTCCTCCAGAAGACTAACAAATCAAACTAAGGGACTGGGGCCGATGATAAACGTGTAAACAGCTGGTTCTTGAACCTCTGCTTCACAAATTACACAACTTTTGAGGTTTTGTCTATATTTCTAATTTTACCTTTCGACTTTCAAGAAAAAAATTTTCTTGTGAAAGATGAGCAAGTGAACTTACCTTGATTTTTTTTTTCCATATTTCTAGTTTTACTTTTCGACTTTCAAGAAAACCAAAATTTTTGTGAAAGATAAGTATGTGAACTTATCTTGATTTTTTCTATATTTCTAGTTTTACCTTTCGACTTTTAAGAAAACAAAAAAAATTTTCTGTGAAAGAGAAGTAAGTGAACTTCATTTTTTAAACAAATACGAAGGTGCTTACAACTATCGTAATTAATCTGATGTAAGAAATATTCCCTCTGAAAATGAAAATAAGCTCACTCTAGATATATTTGATTCAGAAAAAACTAAATGCCAAACGTTACCGGCTTCGATACGAGACTAATCAAGACAGGCACATCTGGTACCCTATACGTAAAGCTACCATCCCCGATTAAAATACAGCGCACTCTCGGCTTACGAAGCTTGAAAACGTAACCGCCCTTTGTTTTCATTGTATATGGACACAGGAGCCTATCATAATTGCCACATGGTCTCAGTGAAGAATTATTAATGGAGCACTTCAATTACTGAAGGCAGAAACTTAAAAAGGCAAGACCAGCACGAACCCAAATGAATGTCAAAGGCCTCTTTTTCTGCTTGACTCATATTTGATCATCTCTCAGGAATTTTGGGAAATCTTGTACAATTACTTTTCATGAATCAAAGGTTGTTGGAAGGTCTGTCACCAGATTAGGTCAATTGCCCTGATTATGTTTTCATTTATTTCACTGAACTCATTTCAAGTTTTTGTCTGACAGTTTCATTTCTACTGCAGTGGAAGTAGACGGTGCTATATCATTTGATTTCTTTGCCTCTAATATCGCGTAGGGATCTGTCAAATATTCTTCTTCGACTTAGGGAGAACTTATCTGTCCTGGAACGAAACATTATTACCACACTCAAGGGAGGCTCCTTATATATCAGTCCTCCTGACAGAGTTGAATAAAATGATTTCCCTTCATTAAATGGCCAAGCTTTTATTTCGAACTAGACTTCATTTAATATCTGTCGTAAGGTCACTTGATGAACTCTGGTGCTCAGTTTTTATCTTGTTATGGTGAAAACGACGCTTTTCAATATGTGTGAAATCGGTTATGTAATGTATGTAAGTTGTGATCACGAAACAGCTGGTTTGACCAGTCCTTCAAACGATTCATGGAATTTGCTGCCTCTTCTGCATTACATAATCATTCAACCCCCCTCAATTTTGACCCGCTGCAATATGGCCGAATTACAATGAATTGTCCAAATGTGGCCATTTTCCATGCATAATGATCAATTGCATGCCATTCGGCTGCACATTTCTCACTTTGAAGAAAGTCCGTTTGACCAAAAAACACAGAAGTCCATTCGGGACATTTTCCACCCCCTGCAATATGGCTAAAGGGCAATGAATTGTCCAAATGTGGCCATTTCAAATGAAAAATGATCAATTGCATGCCGTTAGGCTGCACATTTCTCATGTTGAAGAAAAAGTCTATTTGACTCCCAAAAAACAATTCGGACCTTTTTTGACCCACTGCTACATGGCCGAAATACAATGAATTGTCCAAATGTGGCCACTGACCATGCATAATGCCCAATTGCACGCCATTGGGCTACACATTTATCACTTTGAAGAAAATGCCCATTTGACTTCAAAAATATACGTAAGGCTATATAGAGCCTTACCACTCTGGCCATTTTTGACCCCTGCAATATGGCTGAATTTCAATGAATTTTCCAAATGTTGCCATTCTAAATGCACAATAATCAATTGCATACCATTAGGCTGCACATTTCCCAATTTGAAGAAAAAGTCCGTTTGTCCTCCCAAAAACAAGCAAGGCTATATCTAATATTATATATCCATATATATATATATATATATATATATATATCATATATATATATATATATATATATATATATATATATATATATATATATATCCTTCCGTGTTTTTGGGAGGACAAACGAATTTTGTCTTCAAATTGAGAAATGTGCACCCTAATGGCATGCAATTGATCATTATACATGGAAAATTACCACATTTGGACAATTCATTGCAATTCGACCATATTGCAGGGGTCAAAAATGGCCAGAAAATTTTTTAGGGGTCAAACGGACTTTTTCTTCAAATTGGGGAATGTGCAGCCTAATGGCATGCAACTGATTATTGTGCATTTAGAATGGCAACATTTGGAAAATTCACTGAAATTCAGCCATATTGCAGGGCGTAAAATTGGCCCGAATGGTAAGGCTATTATATATATGTATATATATATATAGATATATATATATATATATATATATATATATATATATATATATATATATATCCTAACCAAGCGGGACATTTTTTACCAAATGGCAATAAATTGTCCAAATGTGTCCATTTTCCATGCATAACGATTACTTGCGATGTTGCGCCCATCAACATATACCTTTGCTGCAGTGACCTATCTTACTTATGCAACCATGCCCACCTTGCTCTCTACACTTTGAAAAATTTAATATAATGCTAGTCGAAGATCTCTTACTAATAGCTTGGCTATCTTAATCGCACTATGGTAACCCAATTAAAGTTAAGTTACCTATGTAACAAAGGAATACACCAAACTTTTGACGAGAGGTAATTGTAGATCTTTTCATACCGAGTTGCAGTTACAGCAAGAAACCAGTTACTGATAGCTAGGCTATTAGTAACGGATTTACGTGTCCCGTCTTGGTATATATATATATAGATATATATATATATATCTATATATATAATAATAATATATATATAATATATTTATATATATATATAATATATATATATATATATATATATATATATATATATATATACATACATATATATAATACACACACATAATTATATATATATATATATATATATATATATATATATATATATATATATATATATATAAACTTTGAGGGTGAGTATACACGATGTTAAATTTGCCAGAAGTTGTGCCGATGCTAAACATTGCCCTTATTTTTTGTTTGTATGGTGTTTTTACGTTGCATGGAACCAGTGGTTATTCAGCAACGGGACCAACGGCTTTACGTGACTTCCGAACCACGTCGAGAGTGAACTTCGATCACCAGAATACACATCTCTTACTCCTCAATGGAATGGCCGAGAATCAAACCCGCGACCACCGAGGTGAGAAGCAAACACCAAACTAACCACGCCATTGAGGCGCTTAAACATTGCCCTTAAACTTTTAAGTTACTTAACACTTTTAGATAATACCGGCACTTCTGGACCCTAAAGTAGAACTGCAGTGAAACTCAACAGTTACTGCCAGGAGTGACAAGTGTGTTTGTTACAGAGACGCAGACAACATTCGAGGGATGGGGCACAGGACATAAAGGATTATATTGCCTCCTTCAGAGAAGAGTAAGGAAAATACACGGCTAGAGCCCACCAACCTCTTAACATACAAGTGACTTTTTGCTTTACATCCCAACATTCTAACTAGTTCTTCAGTTTTACCTATAAGTAAAAAGCTCTGATAATTTCAAAATCTATACATGAAAATTGACTCCCTTCAACAAAACTACATTACACGACGACAGTGGAAAAAAATAAAATTTACATCTAGGCGGTTAACGGAAATAATTACTGCGCCTGAAATCAAATAAAATCTTGACGATGTTTACAATTAAATGACACTTATTCTCCTTGGTCCAAGATCCAATCATCCCCAAGAGAACTGTGAGAGGATATGAAGGTCACACGTTGACAATTGACATGTTATTGTGAATACATGTCGTTTTCAACTGGCTACAGCTTCGGCCGGGATGAAAATATTCAGTTTATTGGAAAACGGGATGACGACGCTCGTAGAATTGGGAGCATTCCAGCAGAATTGAATATGGCATTCTCTCAGCAAAATAGGAATTGAAGAAAAGAGACGCATGAACGGCATTCACTTGAAACAAACAACCACGGAGTTTAATGCTGTAAATGTGAAGCTTCTGGCAAGGATTGCAACCGTCTATAAGAAATCTGAATTTGATTACATCAAGAATACCACTAATGAAACATCGGAGCGTAAAACTACTATTAGTGCAATTTTCAGGTGTATCTGGAAAATATTTCTGCTTTGTCTACTATGTCCATAGAAAGATTAATCCCAGGTCTAATTGTACTCGCTAGACCTTGGATTAATCATTGCGCTTAGAGCAACGTATTTAGAAGGTCCCAGTATTAGCAAAACTCCATCCCCATCCCCACATTTTTTGCACCATTGAGCGTCTAAAAATATAGCAGTTACGTTTTCTTTTTGAGCAAAGTCCTATTGTAGTGATCTGTGTCTTTTTAATGATTTTTATTACATAAATCAGAAAGGAATGGAAACGGTACGTTAAGACTGGAATATTTTGATAAAGCAGCGAAGAAGGACGTCTTTCCTATTTCTATATTTCAATAATAAAAAAGGTCAAGGATGCCAACTTATATTACAAAATGACGACCAAATGATTCAAAACACCAGCGGCGAACGTGGAGACCTGTCTTCGATTTTAATGAAGATAAAAGAAGACGAATGCAGAATCTCATTCGCTCCTAGTTTTCGTGTTAACTTTTCCAAGGCAGTTGTCAAGGGAACAAACCAGAGTGAGTCATTCGAAAATCTAACATCTTGCTTTGCGGAGAGTTCCAGGCATTTTCCACCGATATTTTACCGTCAGGACTACATTTTTGGAATTCCAGCTGAACATATGCCTTCGCTATATATAACTTTCATCCTCAAATTCTTTTAATTTTTATGCTTTTATTTTACGTTTTCTCGCCAAGTATAAACAATAGTAACAAATATAACACGTACGTACAACCGCATACGCCTGTATAGTTATGGTTACATACACTATTAGTTATACTAACTAACGCAATAAACTGATGAGAAAATGCTTCTTTCTGCAAAACGCCGGCATGGAAGTCTTGCACGGTTACTTTAAATTCACTACATAAAATATCTAATATGAACAGATTCTCATATGCACTTTCAGCAATATTTCCGAAAACCTTAAGTTTCAAGCATACAACAGTTACTGTCGAAGTCATAACTCGTCGTGAAAGATAACACTTGAAACAACATCACCAAATTCTATCAAAGAAACTTCCAGGCACAATCCTTTCGAGACAGTCGAAGCAATTTACGGAAACGGCCTATGTCTGAAATGAGCCCGTTTACTCTGACCCCGTCACAATAATTTCAGAGAATAGGATTCCAAAAGCCTTAAAGCGAATTCATTCAAATTTTCTCAACCACTTGGCAATTCTAACGTAACTTCAGTTTCATGGCCGAGCCTAAGAACTTTTCTGATCGTCCTCTTAGATGACCCGCGGCTTTCAATTATTTTTTGGGAGAGCAAAGTGTATTAAATTTCCCTATTAAACGCCTTGCACTCTTGAATCCCATTTCATGAATCCAGTTACCTCTGGATTTCTCAAATAACATCGTTTCCGAGGAAAGTCTCTTGGTGCCCCTCGTCACCTTGATGGTCTCTTGCAGCTTAATCCATCTACAAATATGGATATCTTATTATGGTTTATGACTAATGAGAGGCTCCTCTTTTTCCTCTCCTCGGCAGAAATGGCGTGATTCTCATACAGACCAAGAAAAATTCTGAGAAATGTCTCGTCTTTACAGTAATGCTATAATTTGTAATGATAATATTTCAATGGCAATTCTATGATTGCTTTTCTGAGAGACACTTCTGGCTGCGTTTTACATTCGTGATGAATAAGCACTTTCCAACGTGATATAAAACTAGCGGCGAATTTTTGTCTTACAATTTTGTCTTTAGTTTGATTCTATACTCAGTTTTCTCAAGAACTTACTCATAGGATAAATGAATAGAGGAGTTTTTTAATGAGAGGATTTGGAATATGTATCCTTAAAAATAATAACTAAGCGTCTCGTTTCTGCACAAAAATAATTACACTAGACCAGTTAACATTGATTCCATACGCTGTTTTTCACTTAAGTATATTTCTGACATCGTAAATGGAGGGCGCTGCAAAAATATAGTTAGATCTTCTCTGTCACTGATGATCATTTCTAGGGAATTATAAAATTCTGAGGGACACAGTAAGTCCCGACTCCCTCCACGGTCATTACTGGTGCGCGTCGGTGGAAAAGGTGAGAAACGGGGCCTTACAATACAACCAATACGAAAAGGCGAAAAATACCAAGTAACCTCGAGAGAGATAAACTTCGTTAAAACGAAAGTTTTGCTTTATGTGACCAATAGTTACCTGGTTGTCGCTTGGATTCGTAAGCAGTTACAAAAGATGCTCATGCTTATCTTGGAACTTTATAAATAATCTGTATGTTATTTAAAAAAAAAAAGTCTTTTATTGCAACACAATAAAAAAAAACTCTATAGTAAACTACGATAAAGTTGTAAAAGTAGAAAGATATCTATCGAAAATGTTTATGATATATTTCCAACACGGATTCCATTTCCAAGAAGGAAAAAAAATGAATTAGTTTAGCACATAAGAGATGAAAAGGAATTCCTTAAAATGAATGCTTTTCCACATTACTGGCATAACTAGCAGCACGGCTGGGAATACACTCAATTTTCAAATAGAAAAAACTCAAGACATTCCCAGTGTAAGGAGAAAATGTTGGTTGCCAACAGAGTAAGAATCTCGATTATTTTCCTTCCCTTAATTAACTGAATTCATAGCCTCCTTCAAAGGATTCCATATTCAGTCCTCATTAGATAGAAGGGAATGTCCATTTTTTCTAATAATGGATAATATCGACGTCATATCCAACTAAGCTAAGTAAATATTAAGACTTCCATGAAGCATTAGAGCGGCCACTGTATAAGCACAAGATTCTTGGTCTGGCTGCCCTGGAAACAACTACTTCACACATTTTAATGTAAACGGTTGTCCTTTCAAATATGAATATTCTAAGCTGGAACTATTTTATTCGTGCTGTGACCCCTTGCATGCCGTGAGTTCCTGCGCCAATTTTGATAGGAGCGATTCATGAAAACGCCAACTTTCTTCTCAGGTGAAACCTAGTCTTAGAATTTACTGCAATGGACACCTGACGTGAATCGATAAACGGTTAGCATATGCCGTTATGCATAAATGAAAGAATGTACGGGGAGCAACGAAAGAATGGCCCCTTATTGATTACCAGCTAAAAGTTTTGGGCAAGCAAAAGCGACGAGACATTACGGGAAAAAAATGTATCCTAATAGCTTACGGAAATGACAGGCGGAAACTTGTTAATACGCAATACATGAGCATCTCTCTAAGAAAAGGATTACCTTTGAAGAAAAAGGGTAATGACCGAAAACTGCAATTCATGAAGATCCTGCACCCAGGTTGTTTTAGCGCGCGTTGCCGCCGTCACGTGGGTCATTGATTCATAGCGTCTCCGTTGCTAGGCAACCGATTGGACGCTGACCACCTTTCATTATGTTCAAGCTAATTTCCATTCTAGCAGTATTAGGCTGCATGTTTTTCATCGTTATAGATCATAGAACAGGGAATTTTTTTTTATAATATTATTACCAGTGAAATAATGATTAGTTCAACATACTGGGTTTATATACTAAGTACAGTCCATTGTATCTTCTTATCTAATAGCCAATGTGAAAAACTGAGGCTACAGAGCTCCTTGCCAGCAGTCATGAGCGGTCTGCCACGAGACTAAGACGGTCAGAGCGAATCTTTGTTTTACATGACACTTGGCTCACTTGTAGTCACTTGCCTTCTTCTGGTATTAGGTTCGTCAAGGCATCTACTTAGTGGGGGAGGCCCCTCAATAAACTGTAGATAAAAATGGAAAACAAGTAAGAATATTTAGTGAATTGGAAAGAGAAACCAGTGACAAATATGTGAACAGTTCCAGACACGTGAGAGCTTTTCTCATTATCATAATATCCAATGTGACTCGACGGGACGTAGTGTGAAACCCTGTACTCTTGACACTGAAACTTCGAGAGATAAAAAATCCTAACTATTGGTGAATTTCGGCAGATCTCCAACGTTCGGTTGCTTCAGCTGCAGCTGAGAATAATTGCGTGATACCTCTGTAATGTGATCATTTCTCGTGACCTCCTTACACGAGCGATCACCTAGGGCTCATTCCCCCTGGATAAAAAGGATGAATCAATGTGACTTCCATTTGCGAGAAGGTGAGCCGTACAACCCGAATTAGAAGACAGGTGTTCGAACATCACTGGTAGGCTCAAAAGGTTCGACGAAGTTCCCTGAACGTGAAGAGGACACAGGAAATGAGAGCACATGATATCACCATTATTGATTGCATGGGCCCACAGAGGGGGGGGCGGTGGGGGAAGGAGACAGAATAGACGTGGAAGATCTTTTTGGCGACGACCAGAGTCCGTCCCAGGCCGCGTCTTTCTCTGAGGGACTTGGAGACTAAGGAGATGATACCAAACTCGTCGACTGTAAGAAAACTTGAATTCTATACTGTGAAGTGAAAACATTTACTACTGTAAATCTTATTTGTAATAGGCACATTAAAACATTACTGATGTGGAAATTGACAGAGCCAAATGTGCCCTTATGTGTTATTTGTGTGGGTCGTCAAAGAGTGTAGAAAGTAAACTGGTCATATGTCCTTTTCTGTTCAACATGACAAGCATAGCTTTACCTACTTCCAGGAGTATATCGCATACTGAACCATACCATTTATTTTCAACTTGACGCACTTTTGTTAGTTATAGACACTGATTTTCATTGTAAACAAAGCGAAACACACGACGCACATCGCTCAACTGGAAAAGCCCGACAAACTCGCGATGAAAAAACAAACTCTTCCTAGCTCCAGATCCCTGTAAAAAAAAAAAAAAAAAAATCTCAGTGAATCACAAGTATTTATAATGCGTGTGCATCAATGAAGCTCGCGGTACTGATTTTCCCCGACTCCCTCATTCTTTCCCCTAATTATTAGCCTCCTCCTTCCCTCCATCTAATTCTCATCCTCTAGACGCATTCCATCTAACGTCTTCCTAGGTACGATCCCCCGCGCGGGGAAGAATTGTGAGGATAATTTCTTCCTGGACGCACCTCTACCTCTCCCTCTCATGAGGCGAGCGCCATTTGCCTTTGCCACTGATGTTTCAGCATCGAAAGAAAAAGAGAAAGAAGAGAATCACTGCCATCATCTTTTAGGGGAGACGTCCGTTACTCGTCTCTTCAATGCTACAGCAGGCTAAATCCAGAAACAACCAGTCTGCCGTCAGGCTACGCAAGTATGAAGTAAGTATGAAATGCCTTTCCTTCAAAAGTCACGGCAGTCACACCTTACTAGTCTCTGCCCGATTGTGTAATCAAAATATACTCTGGTGTATACATATATACATATATATATATATGTATGTGTTTATATATATTTATATATATTTATATATTCATATATATATTTTGAGAGAGAGAGAGAGAGAGAGAGAGAGAGAGAGAGAGAGAGAGAAACATTGGGACTAAATTGCTTTTTTTTTTTACTCCTTTTGTACGTTTGACTATCTGGTTATGTCAATGAACGTTGTGAAAGATATATCAAAAACTGTTCTAAATATATTAATTGCTTAAACTTCCTTGACAAACTAGAAATCATGCAGTCCCTTAATTTCACAACATTGGTAAAATTGCCACTGCAATCGAGTACCTTAAGTTGGCCATTTCCTTATGATAAAACAGAGTCTGGTGGCGCTCAAATGGCAACCTTTGACGATGGAAAGGGTGTAAGCAAAACAGTCGCTCTATGCACCTCGCAATTTAAATTTTCACACATTCTTTTCTAAATGACTAATGCACATTAAAGAGGTTATAGGCATCACAAATGAGAATAAAGATTTTAACGTCAACGTGAAATTGGCTGCTATATCCACTTTCACAATGAATATGTCAGCAATAATCCTATTGCAAACTTACGCAGAGGTGCCCATACAGTCGATCGCGGCCACTTATTTGGTCGATCGCCGTTACCCGACAATCCTATTTAAACAAACAAAAACAAAAGCATATATATATACATATAATATATATAACATATATATATAGTCTCCAGTCGGCGAAGATAACAATACTTCAGGGGTCACCATAATACATCAGTAGAAGGCCATAGTTTATTATAAACGTTTCGCACACAATTCTCGGTGCATCATCAGTCTGTGAACAATAAAAGTAAATATATTATAAAAAGGAATTCACAAAATTACAAGGTAATTAAAAATGAATGGTTTAAAAAGAAAAGCAGAAGTTAAAAGTAAAAAAAAAAAGTTTAATTTTTAAAATTTCTCTCTTCTTGCAGTTAAATTTTTTTTTAAACGTTTAACTTCTGCTTTTCTTTTTAAACCATTAATTTTTAATTACCTTGTAATTTTGTGAATTACTTTTTATAATGTATTTACTTTTATTGTTAACAAACTGATGATGCACCGAGATTCGTGTGCGAAACGTTTTTAATAAACTATGGCCTTCTACTGATGTATTATGGTACCCCCTGAAGTGTTTAATATATATAATATATATATATATATATATAATATATATATTATATATATATCTATATATATATCTATATATCATATATGTCTATATATATATATAGATAATATATATATATATATATATATATATATATATTATATATATATATACATGAGTCAATTATAATTATGTTTTATCGTATTATGGCGCTATTTGATTTTTTTCCCACGTCATCATATGTGATTATGCAGTACGGTAGATCGTAAAAGTTTGTCTTTTGAGTAGATCTCGGAGTCCAAAAGTCTGGCCAACCCTGCCTTACTGGATAGCAAATGGCGAAGGAAAAATAAGTGCTACCAAACTACACACGCCTCCAGATTAAAGGAATGTTATGGGACTAGGAAAACAGGAAAATAACAAAGACTTCCAAAGTATGGCAGTAAAGGAAATTTAAGCAGTCAGTAACCCGAGTAATCTGGTATTTATTAGCCAACTAAGATTAATAAGGAGAGCAGCTCAACACAAATTAATCCTCCAAACTGCAAAAAATCCTGAAGTATGAATCTCTAATTTTGCAATTTTACGTCGAAATATACATGAATGTTAAAAAGAATGTAACAGCCATCCTGGAAGGATTAACTTTTGAAGTACCTGAGGTAATTTCTTCATGCATAGAGAGAAATCTGAAGGAATAAAAACGACCATTAGATTCTACACATACACACACAGACACACACACACACACACACACACACATATATATATATATACATATATATCTATATATATATATATATATATATATATATACATACATATATATATATATATATATATATATATATATATATATATAATCTACTAGTCACTTTTACCAGAAACTTTATATATAATTGTAATATCCACAATATCTTCTGAACTTCTCAAATTCTTAGCTCTTTTTTTGGATACGCTTGAGATCCAAAAGAGAGCAAAGAATCTGAGAAGTTAAGAGGGCATTGTGGCCATTACAAATTACATAAATGTATATATTATATACATATATTATATGTATTATATATATATATATATATATATATACATATACATATATAATATATATATATATATATATATATATATATATATTTATGCTTAAAAAATTACAGTAGATGCACATGACTTCATGATATAAGCGATTACCACAGGAAAAATAATAGACAGCAATACGTAGCCGAGAGCTCTCGTCTATTAACGGACGAAAGCTCTCGGCTACGAATTTCTGCCTATTATTTTTCCCGTGGTACTCGCTTATATATATTATATATATATATATATATATATATATAGTTATATTATATATATATAGATATATATATGATATATAATTATATGTAATACATATATATATATATAGATATTATATATATATATATATATAATATATATATATATATATGAATAACTTGATCATGAAATATATAAAACGTGATTCTATGTATAAATAAAGCACGGAGGAAAATGAAAAGACGAGAATTGCCAAGATCTTTCGGTCTACACGACCTCGTTGTGATTATGGGACGCGGGCTCGTTTCCCGATACCGAACATCATAATTGCTTCAAATTTCGTGCATTTTCATTCAAAGGCTTTATAGTGACAAGCATATCCAAAAAGCACGAAGAATTCGAGAAGTTAAGAAGGCATTGTGTCTATTACTATTGCATATTTATCTAATAAAAAGGGGCCAGCATATTCTGTGTGTGTGTGTGTGTGTGTGTGTGTGTGTGATCAATGGTATCCTTTCCTAGAAATTAGCAGAGAGAGAGAGAGAGAGAGAGAGAGAGAGAGAGAGAGAGAGAGAGAGAGCTGGGAATTTGAAAAAACCTGCAATATTCTGCAAAGCGCTTGGATTTCTAAGGGTGCCATTCCCTCTGAAAAAGGGAAAGTGTCAGATGACATATCTAAAAATAATCTGGATCAAAAGGCACAAAAAAAAAGTAGATAAAAATCGCGTGCGACGCTGAACCTAAGACCTAGAAGCGTTTCACAACTGCGCAGTATTGTTGCTGTTGATTCGGTTAGTCATTCGAAATTGGAATTTCCCGGAATGCTTCTTAGGAAAAAGTCAAGAAAAAAACAGGATGAATTCTAGGAATCTACTCAAGAGATTCTGGCCTCAAAACAAACACTGTGCAAGAGTTAATTTTGCCAACAACTCACCATACTGGGGATTGATGAAATGAAAACAAACGCCTCAAATCTCACACACGTATGTTACTTAGCTTGCTTAAAAGAAAGACAAAAGCAAAGAAAAGTTGAAAAACTTTAAACAACTTCCGTTTGTTACATATGTAAAATGTGTTGAATTACTTATGATCACATTGAAATGAAACTTCTTTCTGCATACACTACAACCTCCGGGTAAATAATGACCTCACAAAAGCTCTGAGTCAACAATGTCTATATTCTAAAATTCTGGAAAGGCTGACTGTAACATGTGTGGGGATTACGAAGGCAAGGATACTACAGCTATGAATTCCAGCCTTAAAATTCCTTACTTCATTATCAGTATAGTTTTTCGAAGGAAATATGTGCAATTCCGAACAAAAAAACTAAAATATTTTGTCCTGTAGTAGGTGTTCCGACCAGCTTCTCTAGATGGAAGATGTATTAGCAATTCTCTGGTAGACATTAGAGGTGCCTCACACTGAGGGACCTCGGGCAACCCGAACAAGCTGTAAGGTCTGAGGTATGTAACTTGTGCTTCCTCTAATTTTCGAAAACCATTAGTTCTAATTACAGAGATTATCTTAGTATGGTCTCTGAAAACTGTACGCATCAAATGCTCATTCATTTGTATATTCATTTGAAGTCTAAGTAAAGAGGAATTCTGACGTTAATTCACTGATGATTATGGTGATTACGATTAAGTAAGCATTTATCTATTAAATTTAGATTTTCATTGGCTTTCTTTTGTCATATACTATATGAATTATCGTCCCTATTCGCAGGTAAATCAAAAGCGACTTATTCCTTCACTGCAACTAAATAAATATCTGATTGAATGCCAGACGATCTGATATGAAGAACCGAAATGCTTTGCAATTGTTTCTGCAACTGTTTTTATACATTTGTAAGGTTCTGGGTAACTGCATTACCCTGATCATCATCGCGTGCTCCCTGGACTGCTTATTACTGAGCATAGTCTGGTTTTATGGCATACACCGTAACGACGCACATTCGTATAAACGCAGAGAGAGAGAGAGAGAGAGAGAGAGAGAGAGAGAGAGAGAGAGAGAGAGAGAGAATGTCTCGAGTTTTACGGCAGTTGTTCGTCCATCTTTGACAAACATTCACCGAAAAGAACCCGAACTGCCAAGCAGTGAAGAAAACTGTTTTTGCTTTAACCGCTGAGAAGCATATTGCACGGAAGATACCCAAGAACACGTATTTAAAAACAAAATAAAACAGTTGCTTCGTGCAGTCCAAAGCCCTTCCTGTTGCGCAGATGCCGCAAAGAGCATACAATAAACGTTACTATGACGACTTCAATATAAACGTTACTATGATGACTTCAATCAGATAAGATCCTCCGCATTTTATTACCTATTTAAGCTTTCTGTGGAAACACTGGTAGCAGGAATGCTACGCCACATCTGATGTACGACATTAACATGTTTATTAACGTTAAAAAATAAACATTTTCCTCCTGTGTTACCGCTTGTTAGTTCAAACGTTATATTCTTCTGATTACAAGGACAAGGAGTTTATTACAATTTTCCATTAGTCCACACGCTATGTAAACTAATGTATGTATCAAAATTCTTGCGAAATTTCAGCAGACAAATTAAATTAGATAAATATTGTTATTAAAGTAAAATCAAGACTACGTTTACAACATCCGCTTGTATACGGAAATGTCACTTGTTACCCCGAGCTGACATAAAAGCAATGATACTGGTAGTACAGGGATTTTATAAAGAATTTTATTATTAGCGTTACTATTTTGTTTAATAAATTTTACTACATTCTCTTTTCAGACAGTCTTTCCTAGAATAACAATACAGCGTAGATTGATGAGTCAACTTCCATATCAACATCTGTTTTGAATAGTTTTATACGACAGGGATTCTTTCCAGAATTGACGACGGATACTTTTAACTTATATTACCTTCACCGAAATGGAAAAAATTGCAAAGCCAAAATTCTCACTGAGATTATCTCTATTTGCTCGATAACCTGGTAAGTTACAATAACGCAGCGTCAGCTCAGAGAAAATGCGGCTTTCAACCATTTCAAGAGTTTGAAAGTGTAAGAAGATTTTATAGGACATAAAACGGACTCGGAAGCCTTAGATCTGCATATCTTCCAGGGATTTGCGGAGAATTCTTGATATGTCGGGCGACGGCCTTTGGCAGGAAAGTCAACTTATAGCAATAAACATACCTCACTTGTAGGCTATTCGTTCACCAAAGTAGGGAATGGTAGAAAATGCCAACTAGCCCAATAAAACACAGAACAGAAAGCCTCCATATCTGTCAGTAGTATTTCATGACGGCATTACTTTGCGGACGAAGCCCTGTGGAAAGGGTGCGAAATTCGATGAAATAAACATCAAACAATAGACAGCTTTTTCCATTTCTTATCACTGTCGAACACCAAATTAAATTTAAAATTTTCGAAAAGGAAGATGTAAACATGTTGACTAGGTAGAAGACCTACTTTATATACTAATTACGTTCTTCAGCGCAGTCTTGGAAAACTGCCACATAAACAATACTGCTAGAAAGATAGGCGTAACCATTTAACTTATTTGTGGCATATAATATTTGGCAAAAAAGGGGTCCCACCAAGTAAGCCCACTTCACGTTAGGATTATTGAAGAACTTTGTTATGAAACCATTTTACATTATCTTCCAAATGAAACACTACCGAGGGAACCCCTAGGCGAATAGTGGCGTCAGTGCACCTCCGCGGTGCACTGTAGGCATTACATACGGTTCTCTTCAGCGTCCCTTCGGCTTCCAACTACAACCCCCTTCATTCAGTCTACTGGACCTCCGTTATTGTTATCTTTGTTCCATCTTACTTCCACTCTCTCCTAACGTTTGTATCATCGTGAGAAGTTTTCCTCCTGTTACACTTTTTAAAACGTTGTTTACTCCCAGCTTCCCTTTAAGCGCTTAATGACCTCGTAAGTCCCAGTGATTGTACTTTTTTTTTGCCTAAATTTCACATTCCAATTACATTATCGAGAGAAACGAAAAGACATAAAACAACAATAATTAATCAAAGGAAACGTATTTACGTAGATTCACCAGCTACTCCAGCTCCCACACTTGCGTTTTGAAATGTTCCTATATCCGGTTGCCACGCCGCTAATTACAGAAGGAAGTTAATTCATATGCGAAAATCGAGAAAAGCTCGAGAATATACGATCAACATGCGTCAACAGGGTTCTTTGTTGGTGGCATTTCTCTTGGGAGGTTGGTCACGGTTATTTCTCCTTTCTGTTACTAGTATCAATGCTGGAATATCGACTATGTGTTCATTGATAAAAATACAGGAATGCAATGAAAAACTTTATGAAAAAAGATGGATTTTACATGAACGACAGATCCATCTAACACCAATGTCGTTTGAAACAATTCCAAAACGGGTCTGATAGGTACTGCGGGTGTGGAATCTAATCTGAGAAAGCTGAGTTAATTATATCTTAGTTTAACCAGACAACTGAGCAGATTAACAGCTCTCGTAGGGCTGGCCCAAAGGATTAGATAATCTTTACGTGGCTAGGAACTAAATGGCTACCTGGCAACAGGACCTATAGCTTATTGTGGGATCCGAACCACATTATATCGAGAAATGAGTTTCTAATCACCAGCAATAAATTACCCTGATTCAGCGTTAGTAGAGCGGGGGTTCGAACTCGAGACTACCGAATTGGTGGGCGAGTACGTAAACCACTCTTCCAACTAAGAACTAAGACAGCTAAGGCAGGTTCAGAGTTTTTTCTCGTATTTCCCTCTCTTCTCTCCCAACAGTTTGTTAAGGAGAAGAGTCATTGAAATAATGGCAATTAGCTGAGGAGACTAAAGACCGAAGAATGTAATACTCCCTCACCAACTTTTGGAAATGTGTCCTAGATAGGAAACAAATGTTCCCAATATCCATGTATGTTTCTAAATGGCGAAAAAACAGCGTGGCCGAAGCCATAAGAATTCGCTGCATGCCAATAGTTTTGCTGACTGACCGAAGTATTTCATCTGTAAGATTTGATATATGTGTTTGTCAGTAGATACGGGATAGTTTAGTAATCTTTTCAGTTAAAGCGCAGCCCTGAATGAGCAAATGACATTTTTTAGTTTTCAACGCTACCTTGACTATGTTTGCTCATGTCTATAACGGGTTAGGCTTCTGGAATCACAAAATGATTAATTCTATCAAAAATAATTCAAGTCAAGATTATTTGCAAAACTATCCGGTCGGCAAAAGTGAAGTAGATGCAAGGAAAAGCAAGAGCATAGGTTTTATAGACGACGAAAGACTGGCCCTTTGGTATCATGCCTTTCTGAAAGCATCATTCCTGGTACACCCAACGCAACAAATGAAGGTGCCAGCACATAAACTTCCTGTTTCTCTATAAATAGATGTTCGAGTCCATTGGACAAGTGAGGTCAAATCAAAAAAAGATATAAAAGGAAATGAATTTCCCCTAATTCTATGAAATCAGGCCAGAGGTCATCGATTTTCGAAGTAGGATGAGAGGGGACCACATATATAAATAGATTAGTCGTGAGACTTATTGAGGTCAGGTTGTTTTCCGAAGGAAAATGAGAGATTAAATCAGGTGTAATCATTACATGAGAATATTTCCAATAACGCTAAATCTCGGGGGAAAAAGAGCTTGCTTTTCGGACAGTGTGGAAACAAACACACAGGCTGCGAATGATTTCCATACGATTGAGAAATGAAATACGTAATAGAGAGTGATTTTAAAACCACCTAGACGACGTCTACCTTTAAAGCTAAGCAAAAAGAGAGAACACCAGGTGACTCCCGTTTCACTTCTGCAATTTCTCGCGCGCTTTTTTTCCAGTTCATCAGTAGGGGCAAATATTGATTTAGAAGCGAAGAGTCTTTTACCTCCGAGGATGGAGTTGACAGATGCTGAACTTGTTGACAAGGCGAGGAAAAAATGATAATACATAACGACTAGGAGAGAGAGAGAGAGAGAGAGAGAGAGAGAGAGAGAGAGAGAGAGAGAGAGAGAGAGATTTTTTCTTTTAGTGTCTGTCCACGCTAACAAGGACAAACATTCATCAACACCTTTAGCGAACAGTGAGAAGCATTTTTTTGAAACAATCTCTAGACAAGAGACTTCTTACAGTCATTCAGACGGAGGTTAAATTCAAACAAAACTGCGTTCCCTTTGGAATGTTTACTAGACAAAGTAATGTCTTAACGAGAGAGAGAGAGAGAGAGAGAGAGAGAGAGAGAGAGAGAGAGAGAGAGGAGAGGGAGGGGAGGGGAGGAAGTAGATAGAAGGGGAGAGGGGGAGAGAGAGAGAGGGGGGCACGTAGATTAAAATTACTTTTGTATTTTGTTTAAAATATAGGTAGGTATTTAGGGTGGAAGGGTAAAGGGACAGCAAAACAGGATAATTCCCAGTCAAAATAAACAAACAGATATAACAGGTCACCACAAAGATTATCTCCAGAATTGTAATTGGTAAAATGAAGGAATTACAGGGGAAAACTACATACCAAGCATACATCTCTTACTTGTACATTTTGATTGTGACACAACTTGAGTAATACAAATAGTGAGTTGCAGCAAAATGAATTATGCAGTTCAAATAATCCTCGACAAACCTCAGTAAAGTTAGAAAATGACAATAATCTGACCAACAGAAAGATTTTAAAATTATCTAAAATATCTTCTAGATGAATTACGTGCATTCCATTATAACTCTTACCCTGATGGTTGGATTTCACGCAGACCGTAACTCCTCCCCACGTAAACCAGACGACGTTATTCTTATAACCAGTATGTGGTTGTCCTTAAGTGAAAGATGGTAAAATAACTGTGCTGCACTTGCTGCTGTTACATGGCTGTTCTGCGGTTGTTACTGTTACATGGACGAACTTAAAAAGATGGTTAATTCAGAGCGTGGATATTGCCTTTGGAATAAAGCAATAGAGTACTAAGGCAAGTAACGCCTCTGTGGCTCTACTTGAAAAAACAGGAAGAAAGAAAGATAAAAGTCTTCATCCTCAATGTCATGAAAAAATCCTCCATTAAGCTTTGATAGATGGGAAAGGGTGTCATCGAGATAGGCGTCGTAAAAGATAAGGGATCATCTTGACAGTAATTCTACTCTCGCCTAAGAACGACCGAAGCGGTGACCAAAATTTGAAGATTTACTCTTTAGGTAATGCATTTAGCACAGCATAAACTTACCATGATATGAGGAATGCTAGAGGGGCCTGTTATGATAAACGTGATTCGATTCAAATCCGTCTAGGAGAAAAACGAAAGGCAGGCAACTTCAAGTATAGAAATAATTATAAACAATGACGTACTGAGGTCCTACGCAGACATGCGAATTGTTCTGAAACATACAATAGCCCTGGTACTGAAAATCAACATCAGTCGCTCACAGGCAAAGCTGGCATCGCGATATAAGCCTCTTAAGGCTTAAGATAAGTATATCTTAGTTTAACCAGACCACTGAGCTGATAAACAGCTCTCCAAGGGCTGGCCCAAAGAATTAGATATTTTTACGTGGCAAGGAACCATTTGGTTACTTAGCAACGTACCTACAGCTTATTGTGGGATCCGAACCACATCGAAAAATAAATTTCTATCACCAGAAATAAATTCCTCTAGTCCTTGTCTTAAGGCTTAAATTCGTATACAAAACACTGACATGTGTTGGTCAATGATTTTCATTTTGAAGGGTTGCCACACGAAAACACAAGGTCATAGGAACACTTAGAAATAATTAAACACTGAATTGTGCTTATATTTGCAATAATAACTATAGTCAAGAACGACAAAATGCAAGAGCGAGCATCAGGAGACTCCTTTAAACGAGGTATTATTAAAGCGTATAAATAATGAGGTAAGAGTTTCTGAGCAAAAGACGAAAGTGGGTATGTGGAGGAAGATACTTAGGAAGCTTGTCTTATGCCAAAATCAGGTGAAAATTGAGAGTTTTCGTTCTTTTTTTATTTGTTTTATATCCCAAATGACTCTCTCTCAGAAATCATTCCAAAACTTATGAAACGATGACCGAACAATCACCGAGCCACGTTAAATGGCCTGGAGTTTACATTTTGTTCTTAAAAGCTAATTGTCTACGCAAATGAAGAAGATGGAATTTAAGTTGAAAACTAATAACTAAATAAATTATTTTCCTTAACAGATATTAAATAGTTTGGAAAGTAATTTCGAACAGCAGGTTTTTTCAAAGGGAACAACGAAGGCCTAAAAGCGTATTCCAGTTTGATCACAAAAACCAAGATTTCAGAAGAAATAAAAAAAAACATTCAAATATCTAACTGGGAACAATCTATCCACTAATGTATGAAGCACTGATAAATATCTCTTCCTTTTCTAAATTCGTTTCCACGATAGTTCACCTTACTTAATATCAGTTTATCGATGAGTCAAGGGAATTTACCCATGCTATGGCAGCACACACAGCACCACCAATGAGCGTTGTCATGGCGCTTAAAAATCTCACAAGATTTACGTTAAGCGGAAGAAAGAGAGCCTTGTGAGCATTTCAGTTATCCCATTATCTGTAGGTGTAAAATACATGGAATGCGCAATATTTACATGCTTTACAGAAAGAATGAAAATCATCTTAGGTAAAAAACAAAGGCATTCCGGGTGGTGACTGAAGTGATGACAGAACTGCATCTTGTCGTGCACAAAAGGGCTACCTGACTATGTAAAAACAAAATCGCCCCTGCGGCATTCCAAATACTAGAGAGAGAGAGAACCCTTGCAACGAATTACTGACAGATATTTGGCGAAACATTTTCTACGGAATGACAAAACGTGTGATATGAGATATAAACACTCATGACATGACAGTTTAGAATTTTTCAAACTGGAAAAAAAAAATCTCCACCATACGACATCCAGCGAAAAAACCAAACATAATAATCGCCGTTGCAGACAGGTATATAGTTTGTGGCTGCATCCCGGTAAAATATTCGACTGAAGACTGACCGAGAGGAAAGAGTCCCGCACACGAAGAAGAAAATGTTCGTCATCGATTTCTTTTTCTCTCTCTCTCCCGAGCGTATTCCCTTGTGGCAAGGTTCGCATGACTTGCATTCATCGTCACGTCATACCTGCCTGACATGTATGCGCCATTAGGTCAATCTTGAACGGTCAAGTCATCTGAAGAAGAAGCACAGCTCTGCGAGCGGATCGACCCTGATCGAGTAGTCGGGATGAGCAAGACTGAACTAAAATGGCTTAGAGAGAGAGAGAGAGAGAGAGAGAGAGAGAGAGAGAGAGAGAGAGAGAGAGATTTGATTTATATAGATTTTTGGCATTATGCCAAGCACTGGGGCAACTAAGGCCATTCAGCGCCGAAACGGAAATTGACAGTAAAAAGTTTGAAAGGTGTAAGAGGAGGAAAATCTTGCAGTTGCACAATGAAATAATTCTAAGGGAGAGGGTGGACAGTAAGATGGAAGAAGGAGAATATGAACGGAGGTACAGTACGAGGAATGAAAGTAGTTGCAGCTAGGGGCAGAAGGGACGCTGCAAAGAACCTTAAGTAATGTCTACATTGCACCGTATGAGGTGCACTGACGGCACTACCCCACTACAGAGGGAGAGAGAGAGAGAGAGAGAGAGAGAGAGAGAGAGAGAGAGAGAGGGAGAGAGAGAATTTAGTTTTTTCTTTTGAGTTGCAATCAGGATACCAATCCCTTTGCACCCGTGATCCTTCTAGGAATCCAATCCAATCCAGCAATACCTGACGAAGAGGTTCACTAGAAATAGAGAATGAAAACCGAACCCGCCTTGAAATAATTTCAGCTTATCGACTGTTCGTTCGAAAGGCGAGTTCAGCTTTTCAGAATGCATTCCTCCAGGCCTTTCTCGAAAACATAGGTTTGGTTTATGTCGCGGTATATTGCTAAATAATTCTAGAATGTCACGCTAGAAGACATTAGAAAAAATAAATACCATTAGACTGAAGCATAAGAAGAACGATGCACTTTCAAATAAGTGCTCCGAAATCCTAAACATTATTCTTGCAAAAGTATCTATTAGCGACAGCAGTTTTCGGTTCAAATTCAGGAGATTTTATATTAATTGAGTGTTGCATGCGTTTTAAAACATGTTACATTGAAGGCCTCCGCAATTTTTAATTCCTATGCTGCGTGGGAGGAAAGTAGCTCTTCCATGGAAAATGATTACTAAAGATACCGGTATTATGACGATATATCAACCGGTTATTTTAATCAATGGAACTAAAAATAAGTATTATAGTAAGACCAGTCAGTGAAATGACATGTGATACTTTCTTACGATGTTATGTTCTCGAAAATTCTCTCTCTCTCTCTACAGTATGCATATATATATATATATATATATATATATATATATATATGTATGTATATGTATATATATATATAGTATTATATATATGTATATATATATATATATATATATATATATATATATATATATATATATACTTATCTGTAAGCGCACACACATATGTATAGCAATGTGCGTGTGCATACATATGTATATCAACTAACCATCCTTGTATGTTATACCGGTGGATTAGTTCGTCTTCGAATCAGAATCAACTTGCACTTTGAAATTAAAATGAATATTATGATTACCTGTGTCTAAGTAAAAACACCTTTCATTTAGCCAACCATTTCCTCTGAATCCCTTTGACTAGGTTTGATTTTCCATGGCAGAGTGTTGCACCATCAATTTTTCATTAATATGTGAAAAGACTACCAACTAGATCAAAATCATACGCATAATTCTATGTAACTTCGGTTCAAGAAAACAACAGGTCTCGGTTAACAAAGCTTTCACATGCACGCATCGATTTGAGGGAATTCTCGGTAATAATAAACTCTTGGGGAAACCTCCCCGGGAAATTCCCAAAGAACGAGGGAGGGGAAAAACTGAAAGGAAAGGACAATCAAGCCGATAAAGTCTCAGGGCCACTTTTCCGGTATAATCTGTCGGAAATGGGTACCAAGACTCGTTGAAGCGCCGGCGGTTTCCAGTTGGGAACTGCAGCAACAGAGAGAGAGAGAGAGAGAGAGAGAGAGAGAGAGAGAGAGAGAGAGAGGATATCTTCACAAAATGGAAAGAATTCACAAAACTGTTCATAGACAAAGAACAAAGAACAGACTTTTTCTTTTACGACGGCTTAAGCCAAGGTCACCTGGATTTTCAAAAATCAAGATGTCAAACGCCATCAAACAACTTCTGATATAATACGAAAAAAACATGACTGCTCATGGAATGGAATATATATAATTTAGGCCAAAGGCCAAGCACTGGAACATGTGAGGTCATTCAGCGCTGAAAGGAAAAATGAGAGCAGAAAGGTTTGAAAGGTGTAACAGGAGGAAAACCTCGCAGTTGCTCTATGAAGCAATTGTTAGAAAAGGGTGGAAAGTAACAAGGAAGAAAGAGAACATGAACGGACGTACAGTAAAAGGAAAGAAAGGAGGTGCAGCTAGGGGCCGAAAGGGGGCCGATTATTTTTAGCTGTGTCCAGTAAAACGGCTCATTAAGTCCAGTAATTGAGGATTATTGGGACTCCTTTCTTCGAATGCATTTCACCATAACCATGAAAACAAAACAAGTTTTTAAAACACGCTTTTATTAAAATGCAATAATAAGTGAAAAATAAATTTTTTGAGACGCACCAGGATTTTCTTACAATTAACCATGTCTACAAAAATAAAAGCGTGACCGCCAACATGGAAGGAAATGCTACAAGAAAAGAAATAATATATATATATATATATATATATATATATATATATATATATATATATATATATATATACACACACATATATTTCTTTGTCTTTTATAGTATTTCCTTCCATGTTTGGCGGCCACGCTTTTATTTTTGTAGACATGGTTAATTGTAAGAAAATCCTGGTGCGTCTGAAAAATTTATTTTTCACTTTTTAATGCATTTAATAAAAGCTTGTTTTAAAAACCTTTTATCATTATTTTTTCTATGCTATACTTTTTAGTTTTTACAGAAATTGTAACCGATTTATGATTATCGCTGACGAAATCGATATTCAGTCCAGCTGAGGAAGGTTTGAAAAATCTGTAATTGTTTACCGAGTCAAAAGTTGTGAAAAATCCGAAGAGTTTCATACAAATCCTGAGATATGGGGAGAGGTCACTGTAGGGTCACTAGAGGTCACTGCTGACCTACTGATCATGTAAGGCTGTATTGTCACCGGGGCTGAGTAACCATGCAAAACTTCAAGGCCATCGAAAATTGAGTTACAAAAAAAAAAAAAAAAAACTATAAAAATGTTCGTTGGAAATATTTCCCTCTATGAAACAAGGATTTTTGTTTGAATTATGAAAACAATTCAGTACAAGAAACAAAATGAGGAGAATGAAAAAGACGCAATGACCTGCGGGAAACGTCACGGAATAACATTTTAAATGATCTGTACGAAATATTTTGATATTATAAGAGTATGATGAAAATTCTGTACACAAAATGTAAATACTGAGAAAATAATTTGGCTGTTGGGTGAATTGTTATAATATGTTCTCTCACACGCCCAACCCAATGCTTCTCACAAAACTTCCTAATCCTCTCCCTTACGCTGTCTGCAGGCTCCAATAAAAATTCCATACGTGCTAAGTTCTTATTTCCGCCACCGACCCTCATGCCTAAATCCCTTTGTTCTCAAAATCTCTAGTTACGCTCTGCTCGCCAGGCAGAAATGACGTCTTTTACTCTTGACTCTAATTTATTTCTGTTTAACACCCTTAATTTCATTAACATTTTTTTGTACTTGGCCAACTTACCTGCTAAGCATTTGCAGCTACAGAATGTTTTCCGAGTTGCTTTATGTCTTGCAGAAATTTGCTTCGAATAAACTTGTGCAAAACTAAGTCAGTAAAGACATACAGACAGAACAGACTGCTTCCCATCATCATATAAGTCCACTTATGAAAAATAAGATCAGGTGAGTGTACAGTTGTACCAAGTATAATGCAAAAGTTGGTTGAATTGAATTGAATTGAATATAGATTTTAGGTCAAAGGCCAAGTAGTGAAACCTATAAGGCCATTCAACGTTGAAACGGAAATTGACAGTAAAAAGTGTGAAAGGTGTAACAGGAGGAAAACTTTGCAGTTGCACTATGAAACAATTGTTAGGAGGGTGAAAATTAAGATGGAAGAAAGAGAACATGAAAGGAGGTACAGTAAAAGGAACGAAAGGAGTTGCAGCTGGAGCCGAAGGCACGCTAACGCAAAAGTTGGTGACGCAGAGAGAGAGAGAGAGAGAGAGAGACGATCGAGAGAGAGAGAGAGATGAAAGAGAGAGAGAGACGAGGCGATGGATGGAGAGGAGCGAGACACGAGAGAGAGAGAGGCAGCGGAGAGGAAGAGGAGAGTAGAGAGGAGAAGAGAGCGAGAGAGAGAGGACAGGAGAGGAGAGAAGGAGAGAGGGAGAGAGAAGAGAGGGAGAGAGAAGAGAGAGGAGAGGAGAGTGAGAGAGAGTCCGATGAGAATGAGTGGAGTGACGAGAGAAGAAAGAGAAGAGACAGAGAGAGAGAGCTGTGAGAGAGAGTTCCTGGACTAAATGAGAATGGAATCTTGTGGAAATGAGTTCGGAAAGGTCTTGATTGTTAGAAATGTATTGTTTCTATTATATATATATTATATATATATATATATATAATATATATATATATATATATATATATAAATATATATACACACATATATATATATATTACAAGTACTCTTAGGAAGAGGAAAATGGAGAGGGAAAAAATTATCACATTATGTATATGTTTTCAATAGATGATAACTGAAGCTGCTGACTCTTATTTTGAAAGGATTCCGAGTCAGACGGCTGAATATAGAACCTACGGAAGGTGCAAAAGAACTGGAATGGAGTACAGGGGTTAAAAGAACTGGATTTAGATGCGAGAGGATTAGCAAGAGCGAATAGCTTTCCAGACAGATTACATTACAGATTCACCAGGGGAGAAAGGGATAAGAATAGGCGTTACTCTCAGCATCCAGAAATTTATTCCAGCAGTAGTAAGTTTCGAGGTAAAGTTTTCTTTTTATCACTTCAAACTGTGGCAGGAAGAAAGGCTTTTTTATATATTCACATTTGACAACACATACTAGCTCCACATAAGCGAATACCAGCTCCACATGTCTACTATATGTATTCATATCTATCACACTCCCGAAGAAATAGGGCATCTTAATATATGGAAAAGTATACCAGTCAGATAAAACAGGATTGGGAAGAAAATTCCAAAGTTTAACAAGAGAGGGACTGAAACAACTGTCCTTTCTGAGGAGCCTTATCATGGAAGCTCATCCCCAGATTCACGAAATTTCCCTGTCGTCTTTTAAAGTTAAGGCGCATAGGGTGAGGGTTGTTGCAACTTCCCTTCCCTTTAAGCATAATATGCCCTTCTCCAATATTTTTCCAGCAACATTCTGGAGGTGCAGGTCCGTATTTGCTTCGCACTATCTAGGACCTTTATCCATGGCTGGCATGGTGTAGGGAGAAGAAGCGTTGGGCTCCCCTCACTCTCTTCTCTCTTTCGCCTTGAAGTGAGGTATTGTTTTTTTTTTTTTTTTTGAGAGAGAGAGAGAGAGAACCTGGAGGCGCATTTTGGCTAGAGTGTTCACTAGTTCATGTTAGTGTTTTGGTTTGTGAAGTTTTTTTTTTGCCACGGGTATACTTCCTTGACTGCAACGTTCCTACTTATGTAGGGGCGACTCTGGGCTATACAGCCATGCTCACTACAGGTCGAGTGGAGCACCGACCAGAGGCAGTACCTATCAGCAGTACTCCCTTGCCAGGTAAGGTAACAACAAGCATTTTCTTTCTATGTGCTGGCAACTGTTGTATGTCAGATTTCATTATCCAAATAATGCTTTGAGATGGAATACGAGTATGTCCATGGATCTCACCCCCTGCCAATGTGGTATCAGCTATGTAATTACTTTAGTAGTTTCTTATGCAAAAATGACGTTTTTAAAATAAAATTATGTTTTACATTTACTTACCAAGTAATTACAAGATCGGAGCCCTTCCTCCTCCCCTAGCATGGACGTAATTTCCGAAGAGGACATACAAGATAAATCCAAAGGGGTAATACGAGGTCTCTTACCTAAATCCTCAGAGGACAGTATCCAAAATATTACATGTGAAATAGTTTGAAAACCCACCTTCCAGAAGACAATATGAAGATCCAGGCGAGAGAAAGAGAGCGTTTAAGTGGTCACCGATCACACGATTTTGCTATTAACTTAATCCTAGTAAGAGGATAATAAAAGATGAAGCACCCTGAATTAGACTGCAAATTCTAAATACTTGGATCTATAAAAAATAATTCATAAGCATAACGACAAATTTTTAGAGAGATTAGCAATTCAGACCAAGTCATCTCCCGGAGAAACATGATGTAACATGGAACACAGCGCTGTTATAATCGAGATTTAATTATATTTGCCCAGCGTAGTCTAAGAACGGGATGGGAGAAGTGACCTGGAAATAGTATGAAATTTTGCATTACACTTAATACACACACATATGTATGTTTATATATATATATATATATATATATATATATATATATATATATATATATATATATATATATGTGTGTGTGTGTGTGTGTGTGTGTGTGTGTGTGCGTTAACCTAAATTATCGATTTCACTTTATTTTGGGAATAACTTGCACCTAAAAATATTATACGTATAAAGAATTCCTCTCTTCACCAAAATTCGATCCTAAGTCTTTTTTGTGCGGAGCACTTAATGAAAATGACCTATCGTACCCGGCCATGAAGGAAGTTCTTCCGTCCAGCTAAAATTTATTTTTTAACTATGAACTGTTCTCTCCTAATAGAGGTTGGATCTTTAGAAAAATACAACACAATGGATGTAACCACACTCCTGCAGTAACTGCCGAATCGTGGATGAACACTGTGTGCTAGAAGACAGAAGTGTGACACTGAGACCCTTTCCAACAGTTTTTTCTGGCCATCTGTCTAACACTTTTTATGTCCTCTACTTCTCCCTCTGCAGCTTCTTCTTCAGGCTGCATTCTTTTGTTTCTCTGAATATTTCATCTGATAACCAAAGGTTCATTTACAGTATTTTGTGTCGACTGTAAAGCTTTAATTCAAGTAACTTACATGTTGTAATCGCTTGGAATACCTCATTAAGACCCACATGAATTTTGGCACTCGCTTGTTCTAACATGGATGAAGAGGAAGCGAAGACAAATATTTAGTTTACAGATGAATTTTTTCACCATTAACAACCCTTTCATGGAAAATTGTGCACTATACATACTGTATATCTATATATATATATATATATATATATATATATATATATATATATAATATATATATACACATATACATACACACACACACACACACACACACACACATATATATAAATATATATATATATATATATATATATATATATATATATATATATATAATATATATACAGAAGATTATAGCAGTGGCTTAGTACTCTAGGTTTGCCTCTTCAGTTAGACTGAAAACTTCAAAACTGATCCCCTTTATAATATGTGAGGATGATTATATTAAACATTAGTATGTTTGTTGCACTATATATATATATATATATATATATATATATATATATATATATATATATATATATATATCACTGCCTAGGAAAATGAATGACAACCAAGTATCTTTCTCTCTCTCTCTCTCTCTCCCCCTTTCCTGTTAAAACAGTAGCTTCAGTTATATTGCCCAGCATTTTTTACATTTTATATTTCGCCACTGCTCAACCCCGCCCCCCGTCTTATTGGAGCCGAACTTAGACTTGAAGGCGTATCGGGAGTGTCTTTAATCATCCCAGCAACCTTAAAAACTATTTTGACAATTTATTTTTCACCCTTTCTCACCCCCCCATCCCCTTCCTACTGGGGTTGAACTTAGATTTAAAGGGCATCAGGAGTGTTACTATTTATCTCGGTGACCTTGAAAACTAATATCTGTCGTTTCCGGTTATTTTTACATGTCACCACCTTCTCACACACCCCCACCCCTTCCTATCAGGGCTGAACTGAGACTTAAAGGACATCGGGAGTGTCACTACTCATTTCAGCGACCATGAAAACTATGAATTAGATACTAATATCTGTCATGTTCAGTTCTTTTCATGTTTCAGCCGATCTCACTCGCTCCTTCCTATTAGGGCTGAACTTGGACTTGAAGAGCATCGGGAGTTTCATTATTTATCTCAGCGAGCTCAAAAACTTTGGATTAAACACTAATATCTCTCATTTTCAGTTATCTTTATTTTTCCCCTCTTTCTCACCCCCTTCCCACTCCCCACCCGCTTTGGTGCCAGTGACGTCTTACCCGCGCAGTATTCTTTTCCAGATGGTAAGTCCATTATGTATACCAAGTTTGGTTGAAATTATTCAATGCAATGCATTTCAAAGTGTTTGTGGCACATAACACATATGCATACATACTTCCATTTTTATATACATAGGATATAGTGCAGCATACATACTAATGTTTAATAGAATTATCTTCACATATAATAAAGGGAATCAGTTTTGAAGTTTTTGGTCTAACTGAAGAGGCAGTCCTAGAACTCTAAGCCACTGTTATTATTTTCTGTATTTTTGGTGGTGCAATTATTTGTAAACAGTATTTAATTTGTTTCTGGCTAGAGTTAGGATGGAAAATGAATACGTTAAAATCAAAACAACAATATCACACGAGACACTGATGAATATAAAGCCATCAGATAGGTATTCATGCTCGCATTATCAAATTGTAAACGAACTAGCCTCCTTCAAATTCCAAATTAAAGTTTTTTCGTAGAAAGCTATTCCTTGAGGACGACACAGGTCAGGCAGACTTTCGACTTCGATCACTGCAAAAACCATGCAAGGAAGGAAGAAGACTGTAAAGTCGGCGTGTCCGACCATGGGTATTCAGATTAGTATATAGACTCAATGAAATCCATCTTTCTCTAACATTTGGTGATGAAGCGTGTTCGTTTGGTTTCGAGAGATAAAGGAAAATTGTATAGAAAGGAAAAATTAAAACAGCAAGTTGTAATTTCTTCACCTTGATCCAGTACGTATATGAATCAAAACAACAGACATGCTCATTCTCCGTGATCAATATATTTAAGGCCTAACTAAGGACTCGTAAGATCATGAGCATCATTTGCGATGATCGAGTGATTTAAATACATCAACTAATCCACGGTGCCTAACATATCTCAATATAAGAGCTAATCGAGTCGTGAAAAAACGAAGGGTAGTTGTTAAAGGTCTCTTTACTCACGATAGTGCTTTTTCTGCTTAACTAAACCTGCCATGGTGAAGTTACAAGGCTGTCGACCTGGATAACTGATGCACCCGCTCGATGATCCAGACGTGGACAACCAAGCGTATAACATTTTACTTGAGCAGTACAAAAACAATTTTGATAATGCTTTAGTACATCTACATAGGGAGGCGGTGATGAGTTATTGTTTTTCTTTATATAAAGCCTAGAACTTTTGACCCAAACTGTAGTGAGTCAGTAAGCGGCTACATCATTTCAAGAATATTTTTCATGAAATATTCAATCCGCACATATTTTGCCATTACTTCCAAATTTACTGGATTTGTAAATCATTTTGGAAGACCATAGACATTCCTCATCTCGGCACTCAGAGAGGAAACGCAATCGTGAGTCGCCAAGGCTGGAACACTTCACCACAAGTACTTTACAGTTTAGGGGAAAAAAATGGCAAATAGACTGGGGTTGCCCGGTCGTAGACATCACATGTTTTCTGTGTGTGGCCATTTCTGAATTAGCAAAATATAATTCTTTACCACCAATGAGGAGCTAATATGGCATATGGCATTTTCCAGCATTTTCTGGTTACTACTAATACTGTTAATTACCTATATATAGATAGTAGGGTAGATTGACGTTGAGCCACGAGAGAGAGAGAGAGAGAGAGAGAGAGAGAGAGAGAGAGAGAGAGAGAGAGAGAAATGCTTCACGTTGTAGTCTTAAGGGTGGAAACTCTTAACATTTCATCTCTTAATGACTCCACTGAACAGGCCTCTTGGCGAATGCACGTGCAATAGTGCCGTTCACCGGGGTCTTAAACTGGAAGGAAAGGGTCACTCTTGTATCTCCTGCGCAAAAAATAGCCATGCACAGCCATGACTTTGAAGTAACGTTTTTGAATTTTGGGAGGGATAAAAATGAAAACAGAACGTACTAAATCGCGTCTAAATCGATGTGTTACAGGATAAAATCTAAATTATCGAGAGCGTGCATCTTCAATTACCTTCACTCGGTAAAAAGAAATAATACTGCATATTCACGTATGGCAAATCTACAAATTATCTTAGAAACACACTTCTTTTTCTGATTTTAACTTGAGGATGATTTGTTACCTAATAATACTCCTCGATAAGTTAAGAGAATCTTTAAAATAAGCCTATCCTAGAGAGAGAGAGAGAGAGAGAGAGAGAGAGAGAGAGAGAGAGAGAGAGAGAGAGAGAGAGAAACCTTCACCTCTGTGGGTAATTATGCGCTCCTATTATTCGATTAGCTGCAGTGTGTTAATGACTACCTAGTGTCACGATTACATATCATATTGTTGTTATTTATCTGCGATATTTCCTTTCCTTTTTGACTGAAGTCAGAAGGTATTTTTACCGTAATCGATATCTGCATATCTTAACAACAAAATACGCAAGACAGCGATATAACCAGGAGTTCATTTCTGGCTCGAATCCTCTGTAAGAAATTAATTAATTCCTACGTTCGTGGCCACATTATAGGCGTCTCGTGTTCGGTAACCTTGTTGCAGAAGGGGCCTTTGGAGCCTAAGACTAATGAGAAGTCAAGACCAAATCTAAGAGTTTTCTTGGCTGAGGATTTTAATGACATTGACATGTTCTGAGATTTCAAGAAATTTAATTATCTAAATCTACATTTTCGCTCTTCTCCTCTTCCAAGAAAGAAAACACTAGTCCCATCTGTTCTTTTCTTAGAAATATTCAACCGACTCAGTTGACCTTGAATACAACCCAGACGAGGCAAATGAAAAAATGGATATAATCGCGCGTTAATTTTCAAGGAAGAAAAACGAGAGCTTATATAGGACGTTCTTTTGTTTGCTTTTAGACAATGCAATATTAAGAAGACCAACTATGCAGAGGAGAGACACGCTAATTATTATTTCCATTTAATATGTATTCATTTACTTCACCAATTTCTTTTATACAAATGATAATTCACTGTTTACACTGGCTCGTTTTAATGAGCTTAGCTGCTGCAGTATAGTAAGAAGGCTGTCTGAAATCTTTATGAAGGGAGAAATCTAATAAGTCAGAGATCGGAAATTAGACGCAGATACGGAGAAAGAGCGTTGGAGCGTGACATGGTTGGCATTTACATTTGGTACAGTGACGTCTGGTAATAGTGATGAGATACTGCAAGAACTAGCGAATGTCGGAAATCGTTTGCATGTGGAGAGAGTTGAAAATAAATGTGAGCTGGAGTAGTGTTATAAGGGTCAAGGAAAACCATAAAGATCGCGCGATTAATCATTACATAAAGAATTTGGAGAGAAAAGTAGTAAAAAAACTATAACAGACTGAGAAAAGAGGAGTGTCCTAGAATAGGGAAAGCAAGGAAAATATGCAACACATCCGACAGAATGTTGAAATTCTATTGACACCAAGGTGGAAATGTGTGAGAAGATTTCTGCTTAGCCAACTTTCGTTTTTGGCAGGGAAGTGTGGATGCTGAATATGCCAATGAAAGAATTGGGTTGAGGCTGTTGGGATGCATTGTTTTGGAGTAGATATATTCCTTTAGTAATTAGGTTATCTCAACATTGTTTCGCTCCTTTTTTGAGAAGTATGTCCATTGCAATTTGATTAAAGTATTCTCATTCTTAGATAATACTATCACCGGCGCCTCTATTGGTGCTGTATTTCTCATCTTCATGTTTCCTATATTACTAGCTTTATGTTTTATATTTGGTTTATTTTCTTATTATTATCTTTTAAATTTTTTTTAAAGACCTCCTTTCGGCCCCCTATTACCACTAGACTGACTACAGTCTTTGGGATGAGATGAACTTGAGAACAGGAAATACTTCTGACTCTGACGCAAATGGAGGAGGCCGCAGCAGATTGCACTTCAAGATAACAGTTTATTCATCTATTGTTTTTCACACCTAACGTTTGCTGACTTCAAACCTACGGGACGGTTTAGTAAATATATGATTCCCCTTTTCTTTCAAAGCTTGCTCGGTAATTTGTTAAAAGAACGGGGGGGCTTGTTTTTTTGAGACTGGCCCTTTTAGACTTCTGTAAAAAAAATGAAAATAAAAATGAAGGGGAAAAATCTAGTACTGTCTCCCAGCAATTTTTCTGTCGGCCCTTGGGTCTGAAAAACCACCTAGGCTGGAGGGTTGCAAATTGGTATGTTTGATCCAACCATCAAACATACAAAATTGCAGCCCTCTAACCTTGGTAGTTGTCTTTTCTATTTTATTTAAGGTTAGAGCTAGCCATAATCGTGCCTATGGCAACGCTATCGGAAAGCTTCATGTGTCACGGCTCATACAGTATTATACACTACAGAAAACTCGATAGCGCCGAAGTTATTACTTGTTTTCTGTTTGATCCAGGATGGTGGATTAAGTGTGTATCAAGATACTGCTCAGATCTCTCCAGATTATTATTGCCGATGTGCTTGTTGTTATTATTGCCAATGTGTCTGTTGATTACCGGTACAGATCAAAGAGAGCTATATCCAATAGTTACTGGTACATACATTGCTTGGGATTACAATAAATATTTGCATAAATGATACAAAAAAGATTAAACCGATCTATAAGAGAATTGGTAATGTATAAGACTGCTACAGAACGAAAATTATGAAAATCCTTCTTGCCCATAAATAGCGGCAAACCATTTCCTTACAATATTTCTATATTTAATGTTTCTTCAGGCTATGGATTATCTAAAACACTTCTTGAAAGGTTGCTTCAGCAAATCTATAAATGAACCGATGAACATAATCTCTCGCCCACACATAATGCAATCACATAGAGAGAGAGAGAGAGAGAGAGAGAGAGAGAGAGAGAGAGAGAGAGAGAGAGGATGTATTCAATTTTTTTGCAATAAACACATCATATCTTAACGTCCTATCTACCGTCCCCCTACCCTTTAGCTTAGTATACTTCCCACTGCTCAATATATAATAATTAATTTTCAAGCAAGTTTCATTTGTAGCATATCCTCATCGAAACGCGCAAATATAAACAGCGTGGAGGCTTATAACACGCTTTATACCTACGGTACAATTGGCTATTTAACTAACATGATTATTATTTGGTCTCCACAGGCTTTTGGAAAGGGCACAGCGTTGACCATGAGAGACTGACGCATTATTTACGGAATAAACAGTCATTTGTTTTCAGCTGATTAGTGTTATAGCCAACCATAAAGGAGTAGAATGCTCCGAGGGTAGTGGGGAATACATAAAACCAATTTTTCAAATGACCTTCTTAATACACAAATCTCTCATTTGTACGCAAAATTTTTCGAATTAAAATACTTTTTCAGACATTTAAGCGTTTTTTCCCAAAATAAACAGCGAGGAATAAGTTTAGCCTCAGAAATGCTAGATCTGTGCTATTTTACTCTGAAATTTTGAAGTTTTGTGACAACATATACCTGTAGCTGCAAAAGAAAAGCGTTTCATACTGCTTTCTCTTGATTTTGAAATCATTGATAAAATTGCTATATAATCGTATGATGCTAGTGCCATTATCTATTAGTTCTGTCATGGGAATTTAATGGACCCAAAGTGGGTTTGTGAAACACGGCGATACTATTTATATTTTGATACACATCTATTCTTGCTAGCTCTGTTAAACCTTTACAAGAGGCCACGGCTCTAGCTTGCTGAACTTACTATAATACCTTAAAACCACAAAAACGTCCGCCATCTCGTTCCTTTTCGTCAATTACTGTCAACGTGACTCATATTCCCGGTAGGAAGGTAGTGCCGTCAGTAAACCTCATACGGAGCACGGCAGGCATTACTTAAGGTTCTTTGCCGCGTTCCTTCGGCCCATTTCATTCCTATTACTTTACCTCCCTTCATATTCTCTTTCTTCTATCTTACTTTCCACACACTCCTCACAATTGATTTATGGTGCAACTGCGAAGTCTTCCTCCTGATACACAGTTCAAACCTTCTTACTTGTCAATTTCCGTTACGACGCTCAATGACTTCGTAAGTCCCAGCGCTTCGCCATTGGCCTATTCTATGTTCAGTTCTGTCAACGTCACAGCAATAAGCATCATACGATCCTAGCTGGCGTTATTATCCAAGGACTTAGCATCTTCACTGTTTGTATCTCATATAAAAAAAACTAACGTACGAAAAATAAATTACTGTATAGATACAAATGAGAACTAACATTTCCAGGCTTTTCTTGAAAAATTGCAATTCGAAATATTTAACAATCATGACCAAATGAACTGTGCAGTGAAGTGGAATAACGAAAATATGGTATATTTATTTGATTTATATATATAATATATATATATATACATACACACACACACACACACACACACACACACACACACACACATATATATATATATATATATATATATATATATATATATATATATATATATATATAATGTCGAATAAAAAGGACATAGACTAAAGCAAATGAATGACCAATAGCGCTGTTTCCAAAGACCAACAACTTCCCGTCAAAAACAATTATCAAAATCTTACCGTCTGCATTTGAATAATGATAAAATTGCCAAAAAACATCGATGTCAGTTATGGTTAATACTATCCACTGTTCAATTTGCTTTGAGTGTTAAATCATACCATGGGAAATTACATAATATGGGATATGTAGCGAATATATCAGACTTTGATGATTTATTGTTTATCCCTACAAACTTCCTTGCATAATACTGATTATGACTGACAAACGGCTGGTCCTTCAAGGAAGAGGCATCACTCGGTATTCAAATAATTATAAAGAAAATAATAAGAAAATAGTGTGATTTGCCAACACACAGGACAAAGAGTGATTAAAACTTGCTCAAAATATGTGGAATTGTTTCAGGAACTAGTTACCCTAATCTCTCATCTTCATGGAAGTTTTTCATTTTAGATAGTTCTGGCCAAAGTGGCAATATTAAACAAGTCCATGGAAGAGCATTTTCATAGAAACCTCAACACCTAAATTTCCATATTGTAAAATAAAAGTTTATTTTTCACGTCTTTATAATATTATTCCTTCTTCTCTCTCTCCCTTTTTTTAACTTATACAGGCACAATAGACAAACACACACACACACACACACCACACACACACACAACACACACCACATATATATATATATATATATATATATATATATATATATATATATATATATATATATGAGAGAGAGAAGAGAGAGAGAGAGAGAGAGAGAGGAGAGAGAGATAAACAAACTCACCTACAATAGTTCATATGCATTAGCAACGTTCAGTCAATATAACACTCAACATATGAATGTGTATATCGTATGTTTTTAAAGCGAAATAGAGCAACCATAGGAAGCAGTACAAGACATTAGTCAAGAAAACAAGTTTATTTACTTACTGCAAACAAGACACGTAAAAATATCTGGTGTTACGTACCGACTAATCTATCAAGAAAACCGAGTGGGCTTTATTTTATAATTTTGCCATGCTATTTACGTTCTGTCACCCTAAGGACAGCATATCCACAAAACTTATAACTCCTGTTTCGTTATAAGATTATTTACAAACTAATTAAAACACCTGATTATCAAGGCTCTCTCAAGCATTACACAATTCTCTTGTACATAGTTCTTCCATAGAAGAGGCAACACTCTAATCAGGCTAAACAGGCAATTGTGTGAATTATCCAAATCAGCATGTTAAATAATTTCCACTTATTTTTCATTACATGAAAAACGAGCGGGTCTGTCTTGAATAAACCTAAAGTGGTACTGAAGTTATTGTTTTCGCTATTTTGAACAATAGCTGTTTCTATTAATCTCTCTCCTTAGATAATGTTACCCATCCTCTCAACTGACTAACTTTATCTGCTGCATTTTCGTATCTGAATACCACTCGTAAAACTTGAATAAGAAACAGCCTTATACACAATGGGGTAAGTGTAAAAATTTCACTCTGGGTGTAATCAATTTTATACTGTACAGCATCAGCTGTTAAAAAACCAGTATTCAATACAGCAAGCAAAAACTTTCAGCATAAGGTTAATGACGAAATAATTACTCAACAATTGTGTATTATACGTCCTCCTATAACAGCTGTAAAATTATTTAACGCAATTACTCATTTGTATTTCATGCAAATCTTTCAGTCAAACGTAAACTTACGTCTGCTATATATTTTTCGTAAACTGATT
>NC_087202.1:71732880-71740380 GCF_015104395.2 Macrobrachium nipponense | reverse complement strand
TCTGTCAACTAACGCTTCAGTTATCCATCACATTTACTGACGAAATACCTTTACGAATTTGTCACTTCAGTTCTTCTACCACCATTGATAATATTTATTAATCCCTCTTTCTGGTTAATGACACCAGAGAACTTAAATCAAAGGAACAATTCATCCGCCTCTCGGGCTTCCATCTACACATCTCTTCACAGCCAACGCTAAAAACATGCATGGAAAGTGTTTAACACACAGTGATATTCCCAACCACAAACGACACAAAAGCTTGCATAAGTGTATAAATTGTATGAAATAAAGAAATAAAAAAACTACAAAATTACTGCTCTGTTTTTGCCCTACCAAAATTTTGTTGACAAGGGAACTATATTTGGCTCACCTAAGCTCAAGTGAGCTTTTCTTATTAGTATTTGTAAGTGGAGATCACTGTAAATAGCAAAACTACGGCGGGGGGGGGGGGGGGTGGGGGGGGGGGGAGCATTTCACAATCTTCTCTAGAATTACTGGTTTCTCGTGTAATGTCGATTCAAGTTTGCTCTAACCATAGCCCACGAAGCCATGGTGAGGCCACAGTAGGGTTCCAAAGTTTTACATAAAAAAACATGGGAAAATTCTTAGTTACATACTTGCAAGTGCAGGAAGCTGGCCCATGGTTTTCTTGTAATTATCATAACCATTACTACTACTACTACTACTACTACTATTACTACTACTGAGGGTTTAGCTCGAACGACTGCCTTAGCTCTCATACCATATAGGTCATCCATTGTAAGCTCCTTGGTATAAGCATGAATAAAATGGCAAAACTAACAATATGTCCATAGAAACTAACCATTCATTTTGCTGCTCCAGCTTGAATCTAAAGCTTCCACCCGCCCAAGAAAACTTTGACAAACTTACTATCTCCATGTCCCATGGGATTTATTTTTCATCCTTAAAAAACTAAGCAACTCATCAATCGTCGGTCAAATGATTTTATCGCACTTACCGATCGATAGCTGGACGGGAAATGAACCTTCATTTCCAATTCTCTATTTATCCTTTCTTCTTGTATCCGGATAGCTGTTCGAAAACAACTCTAAGGTATATATATATATATATATATATATATATATATATATATATATATATATATATATATATGCATATATATATATATATATATATATATATATACATTGTTTTCCTCGATGTTAATGATATTGTATGAATAAGGTGATGATGAAGACAACCCATGAAAGAATTTCGATGGCAAATAGCACTGTTGGAACGTCCATGAAACTAATTTACCTCAACGTAACAATGTAAAGAATTATACTGATCAGCTACTGTAAATAATATCAATAAAGGTTTTAACACTCACCATCACCCGGAGAAAGCGAGGGTGTCCCCCAGAATACTGGGCGTGGTTTAACACACAATAATAAATATCTTTTTATAGAAGGTATTCGTCAACGATGGTCTTCTCAGTGCTCTATCAATGTCAGTTTAAAAATATGGCCGAGTGACCCACTATATATACATTACAAGCAAATTTAGTAAAATGCGCCCGAATGACGCAATATATTCACTACACACAAGATCAGTACGTCTACAACTTACTTCTTGCTACGTTAAGTGACGTTTGAACTTTGCTTCTCTCATGAAACTAGCCAGGTGAACACTTTGGTTCTTGAAATGAACGCGACCCAGAAATTTCTGAAACTATCACAACAGCCATTATATGAATAGCTAACCCACAAGTTTTCGTATGGTAATTTGCATACTCATGATACTCATGGACAGAATTACGTTTTCACTGGGCCACTGTTTGTTATCCTAAAAACTCTCCATTATATATATATATATATATATAATATATATATATATATATATATATATATATATATATATATATATATATATATATATATATATATATATATATATATATATATATATATATATATATATATATATATATATATATATGAAACAAGCAAACTATTGCTGCCACTCAGGTGACTGACCCGGTTGATTGCTCTATTCCAATCACTCCTACCTCCAGCACTATAGTTGGAATGAATAATTTTTTAATGTATCACCATTTCAAAGGCTTTTTAGAAACTAATTTCAGGTTTAGCAACTAAGGACAAGCTGCTATTAGGAATGAGCGTTTTTAACATCTAGATCGAACAAATGATTTTCGAATAGTCGCTGAACAACTGTTGTAGAACCGACCAGAAAACGTTTCTTTCATTATTATTCCTTGTTCTTGCAGGAGCTCATCACATAAGAACACCATCAGCTTTGGCAATGGGAATCTTATGGCAAAGGTAGTTCGTAATTCAAAAATGGATAAAAGTGACCTCACACAGCGTTAGGAAAGAATAAAAATTATTATTTCAGTTCACTTTAAAAAAAGAAATAAAAAAAAGAAATAAACCTAAGATGTTTCCATTTGAGAGAGAGAGAGAGAGAGAGAGAGAGAGAGAGAGAGAGAGAGAGAAGTATTAAAGAATGATGAAAAATAAGCTGTAGGGGGCCAAAGCTCTTATGACATACAACTTGTGCAATTGCCAGGATCGGTTATTACTTCTCCGTAAGAAGTTGGAACGGGGTCAGTTTTTCATTACCGTACGCGTGAGTTCATAACATATCTTAAGAAGTGGTGGACAGATCTTGATGAAACTTGACATATGTCTAATCGGTGACCTTCTAGATACGATTAACTTGAGAGGGAGGGATCTAACTCAGAAATGAAGATCGGTTCCACGGAAACAACCTTATCTATTATAGAGCATAAGAAATTTTCGGTACTTTATACGTTTCATAACTGAGAACATATCTGTGAGGTCTTTTTCGTACTTCAAAATCATAAAGACAATTTTCTAATAATTATATCGAAGTATTTTGACGTTTAAAAACAAGAGGGCTTGGCTTGACCATAGTGAAGGTGTGATTGCTAAATGACTGAAAAAAAGGTTTATTTTTGTAAGAACATGAAAGTCAAGAATAAACCCCTAATTGGTACGAGTGAGATCAATTTATTTTACAAGAAATACTTGGGTGTACGAAAATAAATTTCCATTGCAAGATCAAAATATAGTCAGCCTTAGATTTCAATTTATGGGCTTATTAAAAAAGTCTTTAGAGAATTTTAGGCTATCTAGAAAACGTAAATTTCATATTTATTGCGAATATTTCTTTTTAAAGAAAGCCAAGTCGTGGTTTCGACTACGTTCTTACCCTTAAAATATCTAAAATTATTGAAACTTAGTGATATTCTTTGGAATTTTGCAGGATGGGGAAGCGCATCGATATAAGCGCTCTGGAACTTTAATTCGCTCACCATTTTTCTACTGGGCTCATGTATATGTATGTCTATATATATATATATATATATATATATATATATATATATATATATATATATATATATATTATATATATGAGACTAACATTTTTCCGGAACTGACGCTATCGAAAACTTAAGGATATAACTAACATACAAAACGCACATTAATGGTCATATGTTTCAGTATTTGTCTCTAGTTGTTATTCTTAGGTCCCTCAGGACTTTGATGCAATAATTTCGACAATTTCGAAGATAGTACCGCGAAATTAAAAGCAAAATAGAAACACGTTAAAGTTCCAAAGCGCTTATGCACTTCCAATCCTGCAAAAATGCAACAAAAATGTACGGAGCGGTTTTGATCACTTTACTTACCATCAATCTAATGTTCAATTTCTTCAAACATTTCAAGGGTAAGAGCGTAGTCAAATCCGGGACTAGCTTTCACTAAAAATAAATGTTCGTAATAAAGAAGAAAATCACGTTTTTTGCATAGCCTATTATTTTGAACTTGCGCTTATAATTTAACTTTACATAAACAACAGTAATTCTCGTAAAGTAAACTTTCCTCATCTCTTAATAATGAGAGGTTTATTCTTGTTTTTTTTTTCATATGTTTTCCGAAATCTACCCTCTCCCCAGCCTTTTATCCCCATCGTACTATTCAATGGATACGCAAACTACCCATGGCAGAATTTCCACACGAATGGAAAATGTATTTCCTTATGCAAAGTGAGGCGAGGAAAACGGAATGAATATCAGATATTTTCATTTCACAGTTGTTTTGCTGATGAAATCTGGCCAAATCACAAAGCTCTATTTGTCATCACGAAAACCATTTCATAATCCAAACACTCATTTCCCGCTTCTGAATCAGATTATCTTTGCCATCCCGTGTAAAGGGTTTTCGTCTGTTTGCACGAGTACTTGGTTAAATGTTGCTCATACATACATACACATACACATACACAAACACGCACGCATACACATATATGTACATATAAGTAGCTAGCCACATGAAAGGTGAAGAATTAAAGACCAGGTACTTGGTCTTTAATTTTTCACCTTTCATGTGGCTAGCTACGTACTACATATTTGTCACGTGCAGTTTGGTGACTTATTGCTGTTATGTATACATATGTGTGTGCGTAAGAACCCTGTCTAAAATAGCCTATAGAGATTCCGTAGCCATGATTTGTTCCAGCAACGCGCTATTCCGTTAATAGCAATATTAGTGTTTTCTCTAAATCAAAGTAAGCGTTTCATGCCAAATGCGCCATAAATGAAAAAAAAAACATGCTAAATTGAAAGAACTTACTAGAATTTATATAATTAAACACTTTACAGGAAAGATATAACCTAATAATTCTTCTTCCAAGATTTTCATAATCTAGAAAACATATCAAAACTTAATGTTATCTGGAAATTTCCTTCAATTCTGCCCCCATGAAAAACTGCATTTCCATTCTGGCTCATTATGCATTTTTATTGATTTATTTATTTCTCATCCTCAGAACGGCAAGCCACTGACTCTGAACGTGAACGGCGGCCAGGTGTTCAAAACCTCAGCTCGACACCGACCCCGCCCCGCCACCCACGCTTACACCACCAACAACAAGTTCGCCCCCGCCACCACCGTCAGCAGCAACAGCAGCGGCAGTAGCGGTGGCCACCGATCGTCCTTGCATCACCACCCAGGAGCGCCGCAGGTTCCATCTCATCATGACCACCTGCAGATGACCCCCTTGACTGTGCCCCTTCTGCCCCACGTCGCCCCAAGACCCATTCTCACTCAGAGGACTCCGCCGCCTAGCAGGTAAGAGGATTTGTACACTTCCGTTCCTACCTACCTACATATATACATATATTATATATATATATATATATATATATATATATATATATATGATGTATATATATATATATATATATATACACACACACACACACACATATATATATATATATATATATATATATATATATATATATATATATATATATATATATATATTTATATACACACGAGGACAGTGAAAATGGAAAACATAATGCCCACGTTGGGGTGTAACGTGACTAAGACGAATAAGGAGAAAGTGAGGCTTAACTGCAAAGTATGTGAAAGGCCAGATTCTTGAAGTATAGCAGATCAACATTCATGGAATACGGAAATTCAAAAGAATGTATATATATATATATATATGCATATATAATATATATACATGCATATACATCTACATATCTTTTTCACAAAACGCTGTTCTCCTTTAAGAGGGCGTTTCCCGAATTAAGGCAAGACAACGATCACTGCCACACTCATAATTTAACTGCTGAATCGTGCATGGACCCCTGTCCACTGCAGAAGATTTCCACATCAGCCACTCCATATCCCCGAAAATGGAGTGTCACTTGACTTTGTCTAGTACGAAGTCTCTTGTTTCCTGGATGTAGGTACCTCCCTTGTAAAAAGTATATCCTGTCATCCCTACGTCTTCCTATCTTCTGACTTGTGCACTCTTCTCACCAACCGATCAGCCTCCATTGTTCACTCACTACCAACACATCAAGATTCTCTGTCTCATCATTTCCACCGGCACTAACCAATTTACAGCAACGCATCTCAACCTTTTTAACCCTTTCCTTTCTTTTTGATACCACATATACCTTATAAAAATTTATCGGTACAGTTTCCACATCTTTAAAATTACAATCCAAATTTACACCTTTCTCCCACAAAGGATGGTTGGTTCAGCAATCCCTTCAGTAGACACTCCTAATCATCGCATTTACCTCGCTGCCTTCCTTGCAGTATCAAACTTTGTATTTTGGGGTTCATCCGATCAGCAACGTTAAGCAACATTGGGTCTGAACAGTAAATAAGAGCACAAGGTCATGGTCAGAAATAGAGGCATAGGGCTACTCGACCCATCCCAAAGCGTTAGCCAATAAACGGAGGAGTAACACTGGCGTGACAATTAGCGTCACCAGGGCAATTCTCACCGTGTGTGGGACCCTCGAGTCCAGTCATCGGGTGAAATGACCTCACCTCATGGAATTGCCTCAGCTTATAATTCCATGTGAGGTCAGAGGAAGGAAGGAATGGCATCATGGAACCAGTCGTTTGCGTGTGGGGACGTTTGTGGTGCTTCCATAAATCAGGTTCCTGCATACTTAAATTAACTACTTACTCCATTTCATCAGTATTTATTATATTCATATTATGTTACACTTACAGTTTATAGTTAGATATACTTGATTTGCTTCTCTATTTACACAAAATTTTGTTTTTGTGAAAATTAACTCGTAAGTTTGTATGTAATAGTAGCCATTTTATTCAGCTTTTCAGATCAAATTTCACTAACATACACAGGACATGTTACTGACGTTCCAATTAATAATCTGCACTGAAAAAAATAAAGCAATTAACATATGTTCATCACCGTTACTCATGACAATTAATTTCTATTCAAATTTCATAATCATTTCTTCGAGCATAACGCTCAGGCAAAATGAAAAACAAAGGAAATATTTCGATTACTTGAACAATTAAAATCTTGTCTACAGACAGAAAGCTAAAGGTAAATGATGTTGAAGGAAACTGATAATATTAAATTAACTAAAAAAAAATTTTTTTTTTTTGGTGGTGTGCGCATTCCTCGTGGTTCAAGTTTGAGGAAATGACTAACTACGGCACTCAATTAAGAACCTCAAGATAGTTTCTATAATTCATACTCTTTTGAATATAAAAGCACCTTAAATGCACTACATAATTAAATTGCATTACCCGGTACCAGTCCCCACTTTTAGATTCTTTGCAAAACAGATTGTCCGAAATAAGAGCTACTTCATTTCTTGCAGGTGACCTTACAAATGGTTCCAGAGGAACATCGAGAAAATAATTTTTATCGAACCGGTAACAAAACCGTACAAATTTAAATATAATCATAAAAAAGTGTTCATCTACAGTACCTACAAAAAAAATTACGCCTGCGCCTTCTGTAACATACATTCAGTGACATAACTGGGAGAGTTTTGTTTCTCTGAAATGGCAAAATAGTTAGCATGATTGAAAGGATGAATCTGATGTACTGGGATGTCTCGAACGAGTGGAAAGAACAGAGGGAGATAACTTAGTGGAAAAAACCGTTGATTTCGGTGGAATTGGCCGGCAA
>NC_087202.1:71650380-71727880 GCF_015104395.2 Macrobrachium nipponense | reverse complement strand
ATTGACAGACTCAAAACGTGTTGGGCATGCAAAAGATGACGCAATCCTTTCTCGAAACTTCTAATAGAGACGTAACTTTACAGAAATATTGTGAAATCTACGCATGGCATTCGGCAAAGACGTACACATATGAAATGAGTTATGAACGAGTCATGACATTGCTCAATAAAGACACGTACCGGTCGAGACAGAAGTCGAGCGAGAATGAAGATTGACATGTTTTTAAAAACAACACGGAGACAGCGAGCTCCCTTAATCGCGAGGTGATGAAAAGACACTGAAACAACTCTAGCTTCGAATGGACATTCTACGTTATATATTCTTTTAAATTATGTTATGCAGAATCTGAACATACATTTTAAGACATCCTACAACTCTAACTAGCTAAGGAATCTGAAAAAATGTTGCAAAACTCTATATATAACATTTTATAGTCTAAGAGGGGATATATGCGTTTTGAAAGTAACAACATATAATATGTGTGTATATATATATATATATATATATATATATATATATATATATATATATTATATATATATATAAATACTAGTAGTGTATATGCCGTATACAAGTATAATGTTATCTCTCTTCGCATTTTCCAGAACTATATGAAAAAAAATAACACTGAATACGTACCATCTCGATATCCCATTCAATATTTCTGGATACATTTTCGTCTAGGATTTCAGGGTTCGATGGTTTCTATTGGAAATTTATCCCTGAGTGATATGATGTCGAGAAGTTGAGAAATATTTTAGATTATATAAAATATTAGAGAAAATAGTGGATAAATATATACCGAAGAAGAAAAGTAAACATCAGTCATGCATACCAAGAGACAGAAGGATCTTGTTCCAGAAAATCAGAAAGTGAAAAAAAGGTCTAGCAAAAGAAACTAAAAAGTAAGAGAAAATGCAGAGAAAAGATTTTACAATCAAAAGAAAAGGGAAAACGGGACTTGGAAGAAAGGACCCTACTATGAGATTCAGGGCCTCTGTAACACGGTTTTTTCGCAATAACTTTTTATCTATGCTTTTCATAAATATAACGCTTATTCAGAATACATATTATATCAACACATAAATTTTGAGTGTATTCTGCACTACGTAGGTTGAATAAATTTGGTACTTATAATGTAAAAGTGACCTTTTTTGAAGACGGGCCAACTTACTCAGAGAAAAGGTTTCGAACGCACTCGTTACGTAACTTATGACATCATTTCTTCCCTGTTTCTCGATGGATGATTGGCTATACGTAACGAAGGCTAAACCTCTGGCAACAATGACATACAAATTTAAATACAAGCAAAGCAGTACACCTTTATGAACTCTGGAACCTCCCCACTGATAATTGTCATAATGAACAAACCAACAAAATATGTTAATAAATACAAAAACACTTCGATTATTAGTCTAATTCCCAAAATAAGTTTCCAAAGAAATTACAGTCTACTTTATAGGTCACAATCAGATTGACAAGATGTAGGGAATAGTTGGTAATTATCAAAAACATAGTAGACAAGCTTGATTTGATAACTGTTATATCCTGTGTCAAGCAATTTTATTTATTGGCTATCTACCTATTTACTGAAAAAAAATAGCCGGTACCGTATATTGGCTTTAAACCTTCACCAATAATTATCGTCAGAATGGTGACTTCATGAGGCTCCACCCACTTTCGCCTCGTTATAATTTAGGATAACACTGAAGGCTACCATGGGCATTGTTGGATTAGAAAATTTAACTTCTGGCTATAAAAACTAATTTCTCGAGTAGTTGTAAGAAGTGCTGAATGATCCTCAAGGATCCCAGCAGTTGGTCTAAACGTTTAATTCATGTATATTACTGCTATACTGTTGCGGCACTACTGCTACAGTAGTATTACTACGCTAGCACTGATACCCCATCCACATCTATGTATCGTTCCGCCATTCATAAAGTCTTTGGGTTTCAGAGCCGATGGCATTTCTGTCTGGTGGATGGGCGGGGCAACATTTAGTCAAGAGGTGTTTGTTTACCTTGCTTACGTAATGAATGTTTTTCGACTCTTGGCTCGTAATCATTGGCCGTGGCGTCGGCTAGTTGATTTTTACTCTATAAAAATCAAAACCAACGGGTTTAGGTTATTGATAATGCTGACAAAATTTGTGTGGTTGTAAAATATACAAATGTCAACTTTCAGCTACATCCGATGCTTTGACAAGGAGCAAAGTCCAAAAAACCGTGTTACAGAGACCCTGAATCTCATAGTAGTAAATATCAAGCAAAACACCAAACTATTGTACTCATATGCGGAAAAGATGAATAAAAGAAGAATAGAAATAGGCCCTCTAAGAAATGAAGGGAGATTAACGAATGAAAAAAAGGAAATATGCAACATATTAGCAGAAAGATATAAGAGAGAATTTACCATTAGAATTGATAATGAAGATAATGGTAGAGAAATAAGGGATGAAAATAGTGAATATTTATCAGACATAGATATTAATGAAGCCGATATTGTGCAGGCTATTAATTAAATAAAAAAAGGATCATCAGCTGGTCCAGATGGTGGCCCTGCCATTTTGTTAAAGAAAGTAGTTCATTCTATCGCAAAGCTGCTTGCAATATCATTAAGGCAAAGTTTAGATACAGGCAAGATTTATGATGAGCATAAATTAGCATATATTTCCCCTACTTTCAAAAGTGCATCAAGACTAGTGGCAAGCAATTATAGGCCTGAGAGTCTAACATCACATATTATGAAAGTGTATGAAAGGGTAATGAAGAAAAATATTATGAAACATTTAATAAAAAATAAATTGTTTAATATAGGTCAACATGGTTTTGTACCCGGAAAAAGTACACAAACGCACTGTTAGTCCACGTGAGAACATAAGTATATAAAACTATGATAAACGGAAAAGAAACAGATGTGGTTTATCTAGACTTAACAAAAGCTTTTGAGAAGGTAGAGACCATAATATATTAGCGAAGAAAATTAGAAAACATAATATTGTGGACAAAGTAGGAGGATGGATTAAAGAATTTTACACAACAGAAAACAGATAGTTATTGCGAACGATGAGAAATCGGATGAAGCTAAGGTAATATCCGGTGTGCCACAAGGTATGGTGTTAGCAGCATTGCTTTTTTTTATTATGATTGCAGACATAGACAGTAATGTTAAGGACTCAGTAGTGAGTAGTTTCGCCGATGACACAAGAATAAGTAGAGAAATTACCTGTGATGAAGATAGGAACTCGAAACAAGGAGACCTTAACAAAGTATATGAATGGGCAGAGGTAAATAGGAGGGTATTTAACTCTGATAGATTTGAATCAATAAATTATGGAGATAAAGAAGGCAAGCTTTATGCATATAGGGGACCTAATAATGAGACAATCACTATTAAGGAAGCAGTTAAAAACCTTGGTGTGATGTTGAATAGGAACATGTTATGCAATGATCAAATAGCAATTCTATTGGCAAAGTGCAAAGCAAAAATGGGAATATTGTTAAGGCACTTCAAAACAAGAAAAGCTGAACACATGGTTATACTTTGTAAAACTTATGTACATAGTCCACTTGAATATTGCAATATGATAAGGTACCCACACTACCAAAAGGATATTACACAAATAGAGAGTGTACAAAGGTAATTTACAGCTAGAATAGAAGAAGTTAAGGATCTTGACTACTGGGAAAGACTACAATTTTAAAAATTATATAGTCTAGAAAGGAGAAGAGAACGCTACATGATAATACAGGCATGGAAACAGATAAAAGGAATTGCCGAAAAATATCATGGAGCTAAAAATATCAGAAAGAGCAAGCAGAGGTAGATTAATAGTGCCCAAAACTATACCAGGAAAACTAAGGAAAGTACACAGGACATTTATCCACCACGCACCAGCATTGACAATGCAGCGTCTATTCAATGCGTTACCAGCTCATCTGAGGAATATCAGGAGTGAGCGCAGATGTGTTTAAAAATAAGCTCGACAAATATCTAAGCTGCATCCCAGACAATCCAAGATTGGAAGATGCAAAATATACCGAAAGATGCATTAACAATTCTCTGGTAGACATTAGAGGTGCCTCACACTGAGTGACCTGGGGCAACCCGAACAAGATGTAAGGTCTGTAAGGTAAGGTTTTATATATATATATATATATATATATATATATATATATATATATATATATATATATATATATATATATATATTATATATATATATATATATATATTATATATATATATATATATATATATATTAAATAATTTCTTTAGAGAGATGTTTCATATTCGGTACCATTGGGGATCTGCTTTTCTAAAGCCCCATTACCTTCGCTGACATCGTTATACTTTCAAAGTCAGTAAAGTCGTCAGTTTAGCGCCTCAGCGGCGTGGTGGGTATGGTATTAGCGTTCCACCTCGGTGGTCGCAGGTTCGATTCTCGGCCATTCCATTGAGGAGTTAGAGATGATTATTTCTGGTGATAGAAATTCACTCTCGACGTGGTTCGGAAGTCACGTAAAGGCGCCATTGGTCCCGTTGCTGAATAACCCACTGTTTCCATGCACCGTAAAAGCACCATACAAACAAACAAACAAAGTCGTCAGTTTCAGTCCTCCCCCAAGATACTGCTTCTCAGGCGGACGTCAGCCAGGTAACCCCAACTCCCCACCATGACGTTACTCATGGTGGTAACCACTGGTAGACCCTGACTTACTTGCCCCTGATGGGAGGCGAACCCCGGCCCGCAAGAATGCGAGACCAGCATGTTACCAACTGTACTATAGTAGATTCACATCAACCGTCCATTTGATGTCTATGCCAGTCCCTTACGACGCTCCTGATAAGCCAATCACAGGGCTGGAAACTCTCAGTCTCTCTCTAGAGTTCACATGGGTAGGATCTGTGTTCCACCTCTCCTAAGGGCTACGTCTTATATAACTCTCCTTTCATAAGTATCCCTTAGGAGAGTTGGAACATACATCCTGCCTATGTGAACTCTCTCGAGAGATTGAGAGTTTCCAGCCCTGTGACTGGCTTATCAACAGCCAATCAGGAGCGTCGTCAGGGGCTGGCCTAGACATCAAATGCATGGTAACAGAGAGAGAGAGAAGAGAGAGAGAGAGAGATATCTTCTCGAATCCTGGCATTTTGATCAGAACTCGGTCCAATTTTCAGCTAAAAAGGGAGTAGTGAGGCAATACATCTTTATTCACCATTTTTTGTAGGTATCGTGGTAATTAAGAGAGAGAGAGAGAGAGAGAGAGAGAGAGAGAGAGAGAAGATTTCTCACTATTTTTTGTAGGTATCTTGGTAATTGAGAGAGAAAAAGAGAGAGAGAGAGAGAGAGAGAGAAGAGTAGAGAGAGAGAGAGAGAGAGATCTTTTCTCACGATTTTGTGTAGGTACGTGGTAACTGAGAGAGAGAGAGAGAGAGAGAGAGAGAGAGAGAGAGAGAGAGAGAGATATCTTCTCTCACTATTTTTTGCAGGCATCCGGGTAATTGAGAGAGAGAGAGATCTTTTCTCGCTATTTTTTGTAGGCATCGTGGTAATTGAGAGAGAGAGAGAGACTTATCTCTTTATTCGTATGCACGATGGCCTCTAAGCTTCTGGCATACGGCCAACGTCACACACACGGACACACACACACACCAAAAGGATTTAGAACCTCTCATCATAGAAAACGAATAAGAGTAAATGGACTCCGCTACACATAAAAACAATCCGCTTGGGAATCACAACCCTTAAAAAGGCAGGCAATAAAGTGATACGCCAAGCTTATAAATAGAGATCAATGTTTAGTCCCGGTATAGCGCCACTATACAGTATAACAACGAAATTCCTCTGTAATCGTATTTTCACTTACTCGGGAAGTAAGCCTGCAAACGACGTTGCTTTTGTTGTTGTTGTTGTTGTTGTGTGTGTGTGTGTGTGTGCGTGGTGTTGGTGGATTGGGGGTGGGTTTGGGGGAGGAGGGCCAGCGGCTTACGAAAGTTGGATGGAGAGCCTAAAAAGTTCTGAAAACGGTGTTTCGCGTTGAATGAAAGATACAGGAATTTTAGGATAGGGTATTCAAAATTTATTTATTAGAATGAAAATGTAAAAAAAAAAATAATGTGTATGTTAAACAGTACAAAAATGATTTATAATAATATACAGAGTATTTATTTAAATTTTCGTTGTTAGTATGAGTAGTACTGAGTATGGGTATTGATCACATAGACCATCACGGAGTCCCCGAGTAAGCTGGAGGTCGGATCATACCTCGTTTGTTGACACGACCAAGCCCAACTACGGGAGATCGAGACTAATGAGGTTTTCTTCCTATCTCACACGTAGGTGGAGCACTGTAATGTGGTTCTATCTATACAAAGGCTTTTATCGATTAGCGTCTTTATAGCCTGCTTGTGACTTGATCCACTGGAAAATTGAATCACACCCACGTCATTTCATCCTTTTCATTTTTCTAGTATTTTCTATTCTATATTTTAAGCATGATAGAAAACTAAATCCCTTTTGTAAAGATTATATCGACAGTGTTTAACATGACAGTTCTCAGTGCAGATGCAAGTGTTAACATTGTCGTATTTGACAGAACTGAGAATATTTACGAGAGCACTTTACACACACACACACACACACACACACACACACACACACACACACACACATATATATATATATATATATATATATATATATATATATATATATATATATGGGTAAACCAAAAGTAGGTGAACAGTAGATAAATGTTTATTTTGAGATTACATATACAGTTATGTTAATTAATGTAATTAAATTTGCATGAAGAATAGTGACATTTGCAATTAAATTCTATTGTACACAAAAATACATTACAAATTATTTATATAATAAACACCATCGTTATACCACAACCCTTACATAAATCCTATTCCACCTACTTTTGGTTCACCCTATATATATATATATATATATATATATATATATATATATATATATATATATATCATATATACATATGAATGTTATAGATGTTTATGAAAAATTTTCTTCACGCAGATCAGCTCGCGTGTATTCCGGACGTCGCACCCCACCAGGGCGTCCTTACGCCCAAGGCAACAACCATGGGCATTTTGCTGCCCAGATCCAACTTCTCAGACCCAACAACACTCCTGTCTCCGTTGAAAAGGTCGATCTAGATCGGTGAGTCAAACATATGATAATTTTATAATGCAATCCACTTCCTTGTTAGTTATCTCTTCACATATACTGCACAAAATGCAATTGACTCTTCAGTGAATGTCTCTCGGATGACGGCAGATAAAGAATCAGCGGTAACTGTTGCAGCTAATACTATATTTAGGTTTTAAGAACTTGTTTATGCCTGTATTTGATTCTCATTCAAAAGCCCATCACACGCACACACACACACAAAATAACCTCTGTTCTTTCTCATTTTTCGAAGCATAATCACAAACTGTACCAATAGCATGAACAATCAAGATATCTAGCATTGAAACGCTATATCTGAAGCAACTTCTTGTGGTAGGTTTGGTCCTTTGACGGTCTTATTAGAACGTTAATTGCTAGAGATAATCCAGGTCTACTACATAATACAGTTACGGTGCAATGCTGTAAGTTAATATTGGCAGGTAACCATTTCTACAGTCTTGAAAAAACGTACCCACTATTGTCACTATGTAGTTCCTCCACAGTCGTAAATTGTTACTTGTGAGCATTGACTTGACTGATTGATTGCAAGTTATCTGGCGTCAAAATTACCAGGGTCACTGACGCTCCACTTTCCAGCATCTCCAGACCTCTGGTTTCTGTAAATTTTTTGTAGTAAGTAGAAGAGTCAATGTAGACCATAATATATTATTCAGGATTACACGTATTCTTCCATATGATCTTAACATAATGCTAACCTTGTCAAATTCTTTGGCTTGACATCCACATCATGCTAAGTGTCATGAAGTATTATCAATAAAAGCATTACTGTTTAGAAAGAAATATTTTCTCCTATAAGTAACCTAAGATTTGTCTCATTTATACGGAATTATCGCTAGAAAAAAAATCACAGCAGTAAAAAGGAATAAGTCGAATATGAAGAAAAAGATAGAAGGAATTATCGTTAAAAAAATCGCAGCAGTAAAAAGGAATAAGTCCAATATGAAGAAAAAGATGGAAGGAATTATCGTTAGAAAAAAAATCGCAGCAGTAAAAAGGAATATGTCTAATATGAAAAAAAAGATAGAAGGAATTATCGTTAGAAAAAAAATCGCAGCAGTAAAAAGGAATATGTCTAATATGAAAAAAAAGATAGAAGGAATTATCGTTAGAAAAAAAATCGCAGCAGTAAAAAGGAATATGTCTAATATGAAAAAAAAGATAGAAGGAATTATCGTTAGAAAAAAAAAATCGCAGCAGTAAAAAGGAATATTTCTAATATGAAAAAAAAGATAGAAGGAATTATCGTTAGAAAAAAAATCGCGGCAGTAAAAAGGAATAATTCCAATATGAAAAAAAAGATGGAAGGAATTATCGTTAGAAAAAAGATCACTGCAGTAAAAAGGAATAATTCCAATATGAAAAAAAAAGATGGAAGGAATTATCGTTAGAAAAAAGATCACTGCAGTAAAAAGGAATAATTCCAATATGAAAAAAAAGATGAAAGGAATTATCGTTAGAAAAAAGATCACTGCAGTAAAAAGGAATAAGTCCAATATGAAGAAAAAGATGGAAGGAATTATCGTAAATAAAAAAATCACAGCAGTAAAAAGGAATAAGTTCAATATGAAGAAAAAGATGGAAGAAAAACAATTTCCACCCAATGGTCGACTCCAATCTTAAATTTCGTTTTAAGTAAGAATTTTGACAGTGATGAATCTAACATTGCTAATGGTGAGTGCAACGATACTTTAGCAGGCAGTGATGTCGTGGAGTCAATCTAAAATCTATTTTCTTAATATATCGCGCTCACACTTCATACCTAATATCATGAATTTCAGTCCTGATTACCACCATGGCAGCGCTAAGTTCTAAAAATATGAAGAAAGCTCACAAATCCAAAATATCGAGTTTGACTTCACGCAATATCCTCTTCGGTAGGCACATTATGTATAAGATGCATGTATCAAACATAGACTAACGTACGCTCAACTTTATGGAGACATAGTACGTATATACTGGTGCGTGAACAAGCACTAACTCTCTCTCAGACTATTATATATATGTACATACATACAAACACGCACACACACAAACAAACGAGCGCGTGTGCGTGCGCACATATATAAATATATATATATATATATATATATATATATATATATATATATATATATATATATATATATATATATATATATATATATATATATATATATATATATATATATATATATATATATATAGGCATGGGGATACGGAAGGACATGGTACATTATATAGGATTCTTTATTGCCAGCGACGTTTCGAGACAAAGTCCCATCTTCAGGCTAAAGGCAAAAAATAAATGTTACATCAGTACAAAACAATTAAGCAAGTTAACGTAAAATTATTATCAATTAAAGTATTTTCTAAGTAAATTACGAATTCAAAAATCTCAAAGAATGAGTATTACATCAATACATAACACATTTAAGAAAGGGAAGTGTAAAATCATAAATAATTAAAATATTTCTAAGTAAAATCACAAATAAAAACATTATTATATATAAAAAATATTAAAAAAAAGAGGAAAATACCTTGCTCAAGAAGAGGCAAAGAACAAAGTGACCTGGCATAAAGCCGCGTCACTTTGTTGTTGGCCTCTTCTTGACCTTTTTCCACCGTCCTGACACGGATCTGCGGGACTCTGCTTGAGCAAGGTCTTTTATCCAAAATATATATATATATATATATATATATATATATAATATATAATAATATAATTTTATTCGTAATTTTACTTAGAAATATTTTAATTATTTATGATTTTACCACTTCCCTTCTTAAACGTTTTATGTATTGATGTAATACTCATTCTTTGAGATTTTTTAATTCGTAATTTTACTTAGAAATACATTAATTGATAATAATTTCACGTTAACTTGCTTAATTGTTTTGTACTAATGTAACATTTTTGCTGTTGTCTTTAGCCTGAAGATGGGACTTTATCCAAAAACGTCGCTTGCAATAAAGGATCCTATGTAATGTGCCATGTCCTTCCGTGTCCCCGTGCCTATTTCACCGAGGATTAGCCCACCAGTGATGAAGAATATATATATATATATATATATATATATATATATATATATATATATATATATATATATATATATATATATATATATATATATATATATATATATATATATATATATATATACATATATATATAAGATATGTTAATGACTTGAATCATGGTATTGCTGCGAAATAGTACTAAACGATTTTGTAGACTTAAAAATAAAGCTTTCAGAATACGAGTATAAGATGGCAGGATGGTGTTATAGAAATGGCACCAATAAATACATATATATATATATATATATATATATATATATATATATATATACTTCGAGCTATAATGTCCTTTAATATCTAATTCGCTCTACCTCGGAATTAATATATTTTCATATATGCTTAACCGAAGGGGAATTTTTTTACACGATAATAGATTTACCTGGTCTCAGGCGCGAACCCAAAAAGCCATTCAAACCCAGGACGTCAGTGGAAGCTTTTACCTACCCCACCACCGCGGTGGTAAAAGCTTCCACTGACGTCCTGGATTTGAATGGCTTCTTGGGTTCGCGCCCGGGACCAGGTAAATCTATTATCGTGTAAAAAATTCCCCTTCGGTTAAGCATATATGAAAATATATTTATTCAGAGGTAGAGCGAATTAGATATTAAAGGACATTGTAGCTCGATGTATGTATATGAATAACGGTAATGTGATATGACAATATATATTTATATATATATATATATATATATATATATATATATATATATATATATATATATATATATATATATATATATATAATCTGTGCCACGTTTAGGAAGAACGCAATGTTTACATCGCTACCCAGTGTAAAATGTTACGAAAAATCTTAATACGACACAAATGATATCTGACAATGATTATTTTAGTATTTTTTTAGGTCTGTAGTGCCTTCAAATAATAAATAAATTGAATGAGAACGTTTGATTTGGCAGAGCTACTTCCCACCCTTGCTCTGCCCAAAACGACAAAAGAAGTTTTGGATATAAATATAGTAAGTCACTTATAAAATGGAAAATCGAATCATAGCCAACAACAGCTAAGTAAAAAAAAATAAATAAAAACTAGCATCAAAACCAAGAGGAAAAAGCCTGGGCCATACATTGGTGGTGTTTTCCTATATCTATCTAAGTATACTGTATATCTATCTAATTATACTGTACTTAAAAGGGCTTCTGAAATATTTCATTTTTTCACTATGTATCAACTGTCAGCAAACATACCTATATTCTAGGGCCATAAAAGGGAATTAATGACTAACTTTTCAGCAACCTTAGATAGGAACTGTGATGGAAATTGGCCTGTAATTATAGCGATTTGCTATCAAGCACGATTTAAGAATAAAAGTAATTTATATTCCCTCTCACAAGGATTGTTTTCGAACTTGAGTGAAAATCTAAAATGGACTGTTTGGAAGAAAAAAAAATATCATAAACTTCCTGGATCCTCAGTCTATGGAATCTAATAGTACTCTTCCTCTTTTTATTGCCATTTCTAAAAGCAAACCATCCAGTAAGAAGTGGCTGAGAACAGCTACCAGAGGAGTAACGCCAACCGAAAATGTCTTGGAAATTTCTCATCTTTGTCTTTAATGGTAGGATTCTCATTTTCATCTTTACCTGATAAAGGAATGCGGTACAGTATTTGTACCAAATCACAGAGAGTTGACGACTTGCATATATACAGTATACATGTACATATAGATACATATATACATATATACAGTATATGTGCGTGTGTGTGTATGGTTTGTATATACTACGTGTATGTCATACACTTCCCCGGTTTGCTGCAGGTCTTTTTGTGTATAATTATTACTTCCCATTGTCATTATAATATTATAATCACTCATTTACCTAATATATATCCGTGGTAACAAAAACAACTTTTGTCTTGTCAAACTGAAAATAAACATCATCCAATCAAATTGTTTTTTCAAAAACGGCTACTAAGAAAGCTCCCGTTTCCTTGAAAACACCAATTAAAAAGTAATAATTAAGGCAGACGATCCATATAAGAGGCTGAAAAGACTTCGTTAAAGTCTGTTGCCTTAAAACCCGATTATTTGGTGGAGACGGTTTAGCTCTCAGGCTTCCCTTCCCGATAAATAATCATGGGGGAGTAATCAAATCCCGCTTTTAGTTTAATGAAGGACACTTGTTGCTGCATTTCTTGTTAAATTACTATCCATACCTGATAAAGCAAACAAACGAGAGGGGTCAATACTTCAATTGAATGAAATTTCCAGTAACCCTCATAGATTGCACAGTTTTTTGTAAAATTGATATAAGGGGAATTCAATTTAGCTTTTACTGTTTTATAAAACCAAAATTGGGGAAAATAAATTCTTTGCAAAGTTTCTGTAGATATGTAGGTTATTATGTTACAAATAATGATCCAAAAGGCTTGAAGTGCGATAATTCAACATATGATCAATGATTCAGGTTTTTTCTTATGTAGGGAACACTGATGACAGATGAGAATTAAGAGTTTCACTGATTACCTGAGAATAAAGGACGATGATTATGATGCTTCCTTGATAAATGCTCATTAGAACAAGTATTTCATGCTGATTTAACACTAAACAAGAACCACAAAACTTACCAGTCAATTTTCGAGATAAGAACAAATCAATTGGATAGACAATGAACCATATAACTAACTAGCCCTACAACACTGACACGAATCGAGAAAATTACCGTTCCCATATATATATATATATATATATATATATATATATATATATATATATATCAATTCAAGCTACAAATGTCCTTTAATATCTAAATTCACTTTACCTCCCAAATGATATATTTTCATATATGTACCGAAGGGGAATTTTTAAGTTGATAACAATTTCGTCCCCCCATGGGATCGAACCACCGTCCAGGTGGACGGGGACGAAATCAGGACAGTCAGTGACGCTATCCAATCAGCCAACAGAGACGCTATAAGTTCATATCGATTCTGACCTTACAAATCACCCTCGATCTGGATGCTTTCGTAATTAGAATCGATATGAAACCCCGTCTACCATGTTGGCCAATTCGAGCGTTTGACAGAACGTAGCCTTTTGTTATGAATAATTATCACATCGAACCGTGATCATTTATATATCAATTCAAGCTACAAATGTCCTTTAATATCTAAATTCACTTTACCTCCCAAATTATATATTTTCATATATGTACCAAAGGGGAATTTTTATTGTTTAAGTTGATAACAAATTTCGTCCCCCCATGGGAATCGAACCACCGTCCAGGTTGGTACGGGGACGACAAATCAGGACAGTCAGTGACGCTATCCAAATCAGCCAACAGAGACGCTATAACGTTTCATATCGATTCTTTGACCTTACAAAATCACCCTCGATCTGGGATGCTTTCGTAATTAGAACGATATGGAAAACCCCAGCTACCATGTTGGGACCAATTCTGAGCGTTTGACAGAACGTAGCCTTTTGTTTATGAATAATTATCACATCGAAACCGTGATCCATTTATTTAGATTCAATTCAAGCTACAAAACGTCCTTTATTAAATCTAAACTCACGTTTAACCTCCCAAATTTATATATTTTCACATATATTACCGAAGGGGAATTTTAACGTTGATAACAAAAATTTCGTCCCCCCATGGGATCGAACCAAACAACCACCGTCCCAGGTGGTACGGGGACGACAAATCAGGACAGTCAGTGACCGCTATCCAATCAGCCAACAGAGACGCTATAAGTTCATATCGATTCTGGACCTTACCAAAATCACCCTCGATCTGGATGCTTTTCATAATTAGAATCGATATGAAACCAAAACCCCTGTCTTCACCAATGTTGGCCCCTAATTCGAGCGTTTGACAGAACGTAGCCCTTTTGTTATGAATAATTTATCACATCGAACCGTGGAATCCCATTTATATATCAATTCAATGCTACAAAATGTCCTTTATTTAAATCTAAATTCACTTTACCTCCCAAATGGATATATTTTCAATATAGTACCGAAGTGGGGAATTTTTAAGTTGATAACAATTTCGTTCCCCCCATGGGGATTCCGAACCACCGTCCAGGTGGAAGGGGACGAAATCAGGACAAGTCAGTGACGCTATCCATTCAGCCAACAGAAGTACGCTATAAGTTCATATTCGATTCTGACGCCTTACAAATCACCCTCGATCTGGTATTGCTTTCGTAAATTAGAATCGATATGAAACAACCCCCGTCTACCATGTTGGCCAATTCGAGCGTTTGACAGAACGTAAGCCCTTTTGTTATGAATAATTATCACATCTGAACCGTGATCCCATTTATATATCAATTCAAGCTACAAATGTCCTTTAAGTATCTAAATTCAACTTTACCTCCCGAAATGATTATATTTTCATATATGTACCGAAGGGGAATTTTTAAGTTGATAACAATTTCGTCCCCCCATGAAAATATATCATTTGGGAGGTAAAGTGAATTTAGATATTAAAGGACATTTGTAGCTTGAATTGATATATAAATGGATCACGGTTCGATGTGATAATTATTCATAACAAAAGGCTACGTTCTGTCAAACGCTCGAATTGGCCAACATGGTAGACGGGGTTTCATATCGATTCTAATTACGAAAGCATCCAGATCGAGGGTGATTTGTAAGGTCAGAATCGATATGAACTTATAGCGTCTCTGTTGGCTGATTGGATAGCGTCACTGACTGTCCTGATTTCGTCCCCGTCCACCTGGACGGTGGTTCGATCCCATGGGGGGACGAAATTGTTATCAACTTAAAAATTCCCCTTCGGTACATATATGAAAATATATAATTTGGGAGGTAAAGTGAATTTAGATATTAAAGGACATTTGTAGCTTGAATGATATATAAATGGATCACGGTTCGATGTGATAATTTTTCATAACAAAAGGCTACGTTCTGTCAAACGCTCGAATTGGCCAACATGGTAGACGGGGTTTCATATCGATTCTAATTACGAAAAGCATCCAGATCGAGGGTGATTTGTAAGGTCAGAATCGATATGAACTTATAGCGTCTCTGTTGGCTGATTGGATAGCGTCACTGACTGTCCTGATTTCGTCCCCGTCCACCTGGACGGTGGTTCGATCCCATGGGGGGACGAAATTGAAATATCAACTTAAAAATTCCCCTTCGGTACATATATGAAAATATATCATTTGGGAGGTAAAGTGAATTTAGATATTAAAGGACATTTGTAGCTTGAATTGATATATAAATGGATCACGGTTTGATGTGATATATATATATATATATATATATATATATATATATATATATATATATATATATATATATATATATATATATATAAAAGCACACACACAAAATAAAAAGACATCCTTCAGGAAACCTTCCATTTGGATAATCAAATAATTCCCTTTTCAAAATTGTAGGTCGCGGTGACCCCGACTGAAAAACCTTTGTTCTTTGATCTATTCGTCTTCCTCTTTTGAATTCCCCATGTGCTGAGGTTGAGGGAAAGGAGAGGAAATGTTTTGCACGAATCTCCCAAATACGGCGGATGAAACCTTGCAAAATAATATTGCCTTGCCGGGGCGGGGATTTCCACGACCCGGAGCTGAGGGTTCTCGCGCTCCTTTAAGCAGCAAATGCTTTGGGCGAAAACAGCACGAATGGCTTCCAGAAACTATTTCTGAACCTTTTAATGGCCGACTTATTCGTAAAGCGAATTTGGCTACGCTTTTGCCTCAACGTTCAATGGCTATACACAACCTCAGCTTTTCTTTACAACGAATTTAATGCTAAGTCTGATTGAAAACCAGGTATGATAATAAAATGCTAAGAAAGACCGAAAAACAGGTATTGAGTAAATCATGTGTGAAGTTATTAGGAAATGAGTCTTGATTTGAGTAATTGGTCATTTCTGTCTCTCCTGTTTTGCTTTATTTAACTGTGTTTCTATTCTCTATTTATTCGGAGTGGGGATGGGGTGCGGGGGAGAGGAAAGGAACATGGGGGTCTAAAATGCTACTTGGAACAAACTTTCCAGGTAATCAGTACGGCGACGTTCACATCACAGAAAGATATCAGTAACCAACTGATATACTGAATATTACTACAAGAGAAAAGTTCCTCTACAACTAAATTTAATAGATCGTCCCTAGGAAGCCAACCTCACTTAAGTATCAAGTGTTAACTTATCGTCTCTTTCTCTTTTCACATTTAAGTGAACAAAATTCTGGTAAACAAGTAAAAAGTGGAAGAAGAGCCGGTGATACTCAAGAAGCCGATTTTCTATTTTGTCTACGGAGACGCATTTCACCGCGTGGGACGGTACTTAAGTTTGATGCATTTAAAACACAGGAATGTAACAATTCAAAAATCACTTTTGAAAAGAGAATCAAGGGCACTTAGCATTTCAATTTTCAGATCCCGACCTGCGCTTTGCTTAATCAATTCGTGTTTGTTCCATTTCTGTGCGCCGTAACTTCAGTAAATGACATTCATCCTGCAAGCTATTCGGACTCCTGAGCTCATCTGGGAATTCTGATTCAGTCGTTTCTTTCGGAGGGTGTAAAACCAGGGCTAGTGACGATTATCTGTGATCGGACTTTTCATTATCGGGACATAGTTAACGTCGTTGCTAATACTATAGGTTCATGATTCATTTTAAACGAACTCTTACATCCACAAAGCAACATTTGTAAAATACAGTTTTTTTTTCACGAACTCTTTTACATTTGCAACATATAGACTATCTTAACATTTGTTTACAACGTATAATTCTCTCCACCACCAACAGACGTACTTTTCGATACCGAATTGGAAGATGTGACACGCTGGGTTTTCACACTAATTCTGTCCTCACACCTGCCTACCTGCAACAAAAGAAAGAGAAAAACAATTAATTCTGTTCTCTGCCTCTAAGCCTCCGGGTTACAGGGAAAAATGATATACTTTTTTTTCCCTTCACGATCTTTGTGGTTTATTATTTCACGAACTTCTAAATACACGTTTAGTTTAACTTTGACAAGCAGAATCAAGGAAAGTTATTCAAATGTTTTTGCTTACTCAAGGAGTAAGCCTACAAACTACATTTTTGTTGTTGTTCTTGTTAGGGGAGGGTTAGGAAAGGTCTACTGAAAAGCCTGAAACGGTCTGAAAGGGTGTTTCGCATTAAGTTAAAGACAGGAATTTCAGGAAAGAATATTTATGATTTATTTATAAGAATGAAAATGTAAAAAAATAAATAACGTTCGTTAAACAGCAGAACAATTATTTCTAATAAAATATAGCGTATTATTTTAGTTCTCGTTGGTGAAACAACGCTTTATTTGACCACAGATTTTAGCACGCGCCCCCCAGTTAGCTGGAGGTCGAACCACGCCTTGTTGAAGAGGATAATGCTTTTGGGCTCAGACTCTACGCGACTTAAGTGACTGGGTAAAGCGCAGGATTCTGGTTCTGTAATATGCCATAATTTACACATCTCATCCTGATATACAGCTCCCCTCCCCACTCCCCACAACCACCCGCACACAAAGAAACTATCAGAACTGGCCTGTTTTACAGTATATTACTATATTCTTTAAGGTCACACGGCTTATAAGCTGCCCCAGTCAAGAGACATTAAGTAAAATAATAAAAAAAAAAGGGGCTGTCTTATTCAAAGCGTGGCCAAAATGTCATAAACGAAAGATGGTTTTCTAAATTTTTAAGCGAAAAAAAAGAAAAGAAAATAATTAGAAACAAGCTTAACTCATTCATGGATTAGAATGAACAAGTGGAAGGGGACATCCAGAAGTCCTTTTGATGAATATGAGCTAAAATTTGAGATTCTAGAATAGTTGAAGAGTGTTGGGAGGAATGACTTAATTCAAAACTCAGACTGAATTTTTACTTACATTTAACAGATTGCGCAAGTTTTTGGGTACTTTAGTCAGGCATGGTGATCCGGACAGTTAGCAATTTTCAATGAATAAATAAACAAATAATATATCAGTGGTATGGCATGGAATGGAATATAAAATTTAGGCCAAAGGCACAGCGCTGGGACATATGAGGTCGTTCATAGCTGAAATGGAAATGGGGAGTAAAATAGCTTTAAAGCTGTAATAATAGGAAACCTCACATTTGAATAATGGACAATTGTTAGGAGAGTGTGGGAAGTAGGAGGGAAGAAAGAAAATAGGAAGTACAGTGAAAGGAAGGAAAGGGGTTGCAGCTAGGGGCCGAAGGGATGCTGCAAAGATCCTTACGCAATGCCTACAGTGTACCGCGTGAGGTGCCCTGATGGTACTACTCCCCTACGGGGTAAATCAGCGGTATAATCATCTCTTGAAAAAAGAAAATTGCAGCTCATCATGATAGAGGATAGACGTCAAGGAGGTCTGCGAAGCAGAAGCTTCATTGAGATAAAGAATAAAATTTATATTAAACTATAAATGAGAAAACGGGAAAATTCGAGTAAGTGTAAAGGCACAAGAAGTCTGTTGCTATGGAAATGACTAATTACCAATTCTAAGGTCTTGTAGCAGAGAAGGCTGTACGCTTGTAAGGTGTTTCAAGGTAACAAAAATAATACGCCTGAGGCATTGGCTTGAAATAGGACTGTTGCAGTAAACCCAGCTTGATATAAATGATAATACTTCTTCAAAAGTGCCATTGGATAAGATGGGTAAAAACCTTTTCGACGCATTGAAATGACAATATCACAGTTTATATAATGGCCGTACTTGCATTAGAATAAAAATGTTGATGCGGTCAAGAGCTACGTGAAAAAGGAGAGAGAGATAGAGAGAGAGAGAGTAGAGAGACGAGAGAGAGAGAGGAGAGAAGAGAGAGGATGAGAGAGAAGATTGGAGAGAGAGGACCAGGACACTGAGAGAGAGAGAGATTAATATTCTTAACCTTGAACCGATTTTTCTGTCGACCCAGATCAATGGACGCGATTTTCATTGATGGAGCGTTGACGAGGGATGTAAGCAAACCGACAATAAGTAGATTCATGGTCACACCAATAAGTGTCAGGGGTCAGGAGGAAAGGAGAATGAACAAAAGAAATTTGCATATAACGAGTCTCAGTTTTAACAGGGAATGATTGTAGAACTCTGAGAACAAAGAGGAAACAATGTTTGATTGATATATAATAAATATATATAATTCACAAACACGGGCACACACACACACACACTATATATATATATATATATATATATATATATATATATATATATATATATATATATATATATATATATATATATATATATATATATATATATATATATATATATATATATCATGAAACACGATCGTGACAGGGATGTTGGATAATCATCCCTAGGGATTGGCACTACGTTCTTGTTTACATGTCAAGGAACCGAACTGCACGAAGATGAGCCAACATGGCATAGCTCTTCAGGATTCCGAATGACTTCCCATACAGTGAGAATAGGAAAAAGTTAGACACAGAGGATGGAAGTCATTAACAAATCATTATGGATAATTGCTCGTATGTATCGTGTAATTCTCATGGGCTGAGTACTCCATACTCAAAGTGGCCTTCTTATTCAAGAATCCGTATTCCATTCACCCATAAATCCAATTCACTGTTGCTTGCCAGTCACTTTGACCCACTCATCGTGAAATATCACAAAAATCCAACCACATCCTTTATTTTGCGTAATCTTGGTAACAAACAGGCATACAAAAAGAAAAAAAAAATCTCCTTCGTTCGGCCTCTACTCAAACACTCGGGACATTCTCTTTGAGCAATGCGAGAAACCGTTGCACTTCTCCAGTTGGGAATTCACCTTTCACATTGTTTCTGGTCCGCCGTGTTAAGGAATGGACTTTGTAAAAGAAGAAATATTTTCATTTTATTTCAATTTCTATTTACTTCCTTCTTTTTATTTACCGCATCTGCCTTATAAGCAGCTTTTCGAAAGAGCACACTTCATCAGCCTAGCTGTGAGGGGAATCTTTGAGAAAAAGATTAGTCTTGATTTGCCGTCTCTAGTTACAAGAAAAATGTATGGCATTTTTTAAATAAGGATTTTAAATAAAGAAGCCATAATATAATAGCTCCTTCTTTCGTAAAAATCACCAACGACGTGAGTTCCGATTTATTTAAAGAATTATAATAAAGAAAATTAAGTTTCATCACGGGCTTCCTAAGTGGGAGGGAAGTATGTGTTACAAAAGGAATTGGTCTCATACATTTCTACATATAGCATTAATTTTTCGATAAGACATTCGAATATTACCTTTACTCATTTTTCTATCACCTTTTTCTTTTTTATATATTCACTTGACCTAATGCAATATATTCGACCTGATGCAATCTTTCTCTTTCTATAAGACTGGCCTACCAATCTGGCAGTCCGAGTTCGCTCCCAGCTGCCGCCAGCGCGGAATCAGAGCAATGTGTCTCTGGTGATTAGAAATCCATTTCTCGATAAAATGTGGTTCGAATCCCACAATAATGTGTGGGCCCCGTTGCTAAGTAGCCAAATGGTTCCTATTCACGTAAATAAAAATCTAATTTTTCAGGCCAGCTCTAGGAGAGTTGTTAATCAGCTCAGTGGTCTGGTTAAAGTAAGATATACTTAACTTTTTTTCTCTCTTTGTTTAAATATATCTATCTTGATAAAAGCTGCATTTCTTAGCTGCAATATCTTTCTCTTGACTGCATACACATGACCTCACGGGTACAAGAGTGTGCACCCTTCAACACTGCACATCCTTCCAACCATCAAAAATGAGATTCAGATTTATTCATTTTGAGTAGGTTTTAAATATGTACGAATACGAAGTCAGAATGAGAGAGAGAGAGAGAGAGAGAGAGAGAGAGAGAGAGAGAGAGAGAGAGAGAGAGAGAGAGAGAGAGAGAGAGAATGCTATTGAGACACATCTATTCACATTTGTAACTTAGAACATTTTAAGTTATAAACTTAAATTAAGATGTTTGTAATCCCAGAAAAGAGTAGAATGGACCGGAGATTGACGGCTGAGTCCTCTTCTCTTCTTTGAAAGATGCACAGATGATATTATCCTAACTTTCAAAATCCCCATGTAAAATGAATCTACGTGAGAAAATATTTCTTAAAAGATAAGTCGGTCATTTTTCTAAGTTAAAACTGGAGCTTAATTATAACGAGTCAGGGTAATTTAATCCTTGAAGAGAGAGAGAGAGAGAGAGAGAGAGAGAGAGAGAGAGAGAGAGAGAGAAAACTGCCCCAGCCGAGCATGGGTCATAACTATGGAACAACAGTAAGTCTGAGGTGGACTTAACGGCAGCATTCTGTCATCGAGAAGTCAGTACTGGATTTTATTCTAAGCTCTATTCTAGGCTGTAATTAAGGAATTCTCCTCTTCTTCTTCTTCTTGTTCTTCTTGTTCTTCTTCTTAATACAGACGCTTTATTATTATTAAGGAAGTTTTTACAGCTTCCTATTTACGATAGGAATAGGTATAATCGTAACACACACACACACACACACACACACACACACACATATATATATATATATATATATATATATATATATATATATATATATATATATATCTCCAATGTAGAAAGAAGGAACGCGTACTTGTGAATAACCATAAATCGACGGTTCCATGGTTTTCATTTACCTTTTCTACCGTGGATTTACTGATATATATATATATATATATATTATATATATTATTATATATATATATATACTATATATATATATATATATATATATATATATATATATATATACATATATCATTAATCCACGGTACCGTCTATTAAGGTTATTCACAAGTACGCGTTCCTTCGTGCTACACACACACACACACACACACACACACACACACATATATATATATATATATATATATATATATATATATATATATATATATATATATATATAGCTTAGTGCCAGGAGTCAGGAGTCAATCCGTATTAATAACCATCAATGAAGGGAAGAGGACACACACAGATGTACATGCTGTCTTTATTGCAACGTTTCGTAATTATCAAGTTAATTACATCATCAGGCTGTTAAAATGAAAAATAAATTTCCTAGTAAAATTGTAAAAACAAAACTAAGTATTAAAAATTCAAAAATGCAAAAGTTAAAAAAGTTATTCTTACAAGTGTACAAAATATACACATTAAAATTAAGGAAGTTAAATTATTTAAAAGGACATACATTAAATGAAAGATAAATGAACATAAAATAAGCAAACATTGACAAAAGATTGAAAGCAGTTACAGAACAAAGAAGTTAAGGACCGACCTAGAGGAGTGACAGCGTTAAACTAAACGTAAACATAAAAACATAAATAAACAACACAAGTCCAAGACAAATACAGAGGGGAGGAAGACGTATGGGTATTCAACGACGGAACAAGTTGTTTAATTAAGAGCGATTCTAGAATAACAAGGTCGTGCGGGTTGGTGGTATGGCCTAAAATACTGAAGTCTTTATTATCGATATATGTTTACATAGTTTTGGAGTGATTTCCTAATATTGGAGTGTTCTGGGTTTGCAATCCTGCTGCCAGTACGGAAGCTTATGCCACGATGAGAATCGATACGCACCTTAAGGAGTCTGCTGGTGGATCCCACATAGGTCCCTGTTTGACATTCAGGGCAAGTATATTTATAAATAACACCAGAGGACATATAAGGTGATAATCGCTCCTTCGAGGTAAAGAGGGAACCGATGGTGAAAGGGTTCTTAGGGATTAATTTTATGTTTATGGCATGAAAATGTTCCTGAATGATTTCTGTGAACTTTTTGTGAAATTTAATGTCATGAGTAAATGGAAAGCATGCATAGAACTTTCACCTACTGAAAAAACATTTCATTATTAAACCAAAAGTTTTAACTGTCCCTAAAATGAAGTTCTATGCATGCTTTCCATTTACTCATGACATTAAATTTCACAAAAAGTTCACAGAAATCATTCAGGAACATTTTCATGCCATAAACATAAAATTAATCCCTAAGAACCCTTTCACCATCGGTTCCCTCTTTACCTCGAAGGAGCGATTATCACCTTATATGTCCTCTGGTGTTATTTATAAATATACTTGCCCTGAATGTCAAACAGGGACCTATGTGGGATCCACCAGCAGACTCCTTAAGGTGCGTATCGATTCTCATCGTGGCATAAGCTTCCGTACTGGCAGCAGGATTGCAAACCCAGAACACTCCAATATTAGAAATCACTCCAAAATATGTAAAACATATATCGATATAAAGACTTCAGTATTTTAGGCCATACACCAACCCGCACGACCTTGTTATTCTAGAATCGCTCTTAATTAAACAACTTGTTCCGTCGTTGAATACCCATACGTCTTCCTCCCCTCTGTATTTGTCTTGACTTGTGTTGTTTATTTATGTTTTTATGTTTACGTTTAGTTTAACGCTGTCACTCCTCTAGGTCGGTCCTTAACTTCTTTGTTCTGTAACTGCTTTCAATCTTTTGTCAATGTTTGCTTATTTTATGTTCATTTATCTTTCATTTTAATGTATGTCCTTTTAAATAATTTAACTTCCTTAATTTTAATGTGTATATTTTGTACACTTGTAAGAATAACTTTTTTAACTTTTGCATTTTTGAATTTTTAATACTTAGTTTTGTTTTTACAATTTTACTAGGAAATTTATTTTCATTTTAACAGCCTGATGATGTAATTAACTTGATAATTACGAAACGTTGCAATAAAGACAGCATGTACATCTGTGTGTCCTCTTTCCCCTTCATTGATGGTTATATATATATATATATATATATATATATATATATATATATATATTATATATATTAACGCACCTATTTCTATAGTAAATAAGAAGCTACTGTATTGAATGGATGATGACGACAACGAAGAAAAAGAAGAAAAAGAAGAAAAAGGAGAGAGAGAGAGAGAGAGAGAGAGAGAGAGAGAATTCCTAGGTGACTGTCTAGGGAACGCTCGTTGCGGAAGCAAAAATAGAACATAAAAACATCTTTACATAAATGGATAAAAAATACACTCGGAACAGACATTCATAGAACCCCTTTCCAAAACGTGTATAAATAAATACCTTACACTGTAAGGCTAATGCCATGGAGGGAAGGTCTAGGTTACAGTAACAAGCGGAAATGAAATTAAAATGTGATGAAGCAGCAAGGGATAGCAGTAATCCAACACGCAACATCTATTACCTTGGTCTCTCATCACTTGTCTTGTGCCCTCTGATGCCATCGAGGAAAGAAGGTCTAATGCATCAGCTTCTTTTTTTTTTTTCAAACGGAGATAGGTAAAAGGGAAAATAAGAGGTCGGAAATAAAAGCACTAAAGGAAACAATATTTCCTTTTGTCTGCTAGTTTTTAAACGACTTTCTTTCAGAATTCCACGCCTGATAAAAAAAAATGATAAACAGTAATCTAAGATCTTTCAGAGAAGCGGTAAAACCAAAAAGAGGGATTACAGATGTAATAATATGGGTTAGTTTTAGCATGACATACAGAAGTCTGAGCAGTAAACAAACAACTAAATCTTGCCGTATAATGTAATCTCGACCTTTTTCAGAGAAAGTGAGTGATTACTCTGATTGGATGTGATTAAATCAAGCGCTTATCCTAAATCAGCAACTTATAAAATCACTCTGGAAAGAAAAGAATAAAACACTAATGACATTACGTTGTTGCTTCAATTATATTTATCGCGTCGGAGAGTTTATTGCTATTGCCGTTTCACAACTACACTGTTGCATCTTCAAGGCTGAGAACAGCGAGTTGACTCAACAATTATTATTCATAAAAGCATCTATTTTAACATCTGATTAAAAACAATACAGTGTTACCTCATTTAAAATTTCACTCCTTTAAAACTCTACTTTCACGAGGCTTTCGAGTTTCGATTCTGACATCATCAACGGCAAATATTTATTTTATAGTTGTAAACAAATCCCAGAATTCATTATAAATTGAAAAGCAAAGTACCACAACATTATAAGTTAAAAATTAGAAGCATTTGCTGAATAACATACCGGAATATCAAAACCAGAAAATAGTTTTAACAATATATCATAAAAGCAACAATGAACGGTAAAGTAAGTTGGAGATATAAAATATGTACTCGTACACGGACGTTAATCCTTATTAATTAAGGCCTGGCCACACTAGGAAACATTGTTTACAAACAAAGTTTGCAAACACCTTTTACCGCATATTTGTTTCCCATCCAGAATGGAAAGCATTTAGTGTTTATGTGTGTATGGTATAGATACACATGTATAATGTATGTATATATATATATATATATATATAGATATATATATATATATATATATATATATTTATATATATATATGCATATATGTATATATACACATGTACAATGTATGTATATATGTGTATGTATGTATATGTGTATATGTATACTATATGTATCTATTTTCCTAAATACTTCCTTACCCATCTCTTCTTCTTTCTCTTGTCCCTCCTTAAAATAGTCGGGTAGAATACAGAGGCTGCTGCGCCGACAAGCATCCTGACGACAACTGAGGTCTGGACAGGAAACATTGTTTGCAAACAATGTGGACAGGTCTTTCAATAACTCAAAACAATTTCAAGGGAAAAATCGAGGTATCCTTGTTTAAAATTGGCATCCAGGACTTGATAATGAGACTGTCAGCAATACGGATCTCCGATGAAGAATTCCCTTTAAGTGTGATGGAAAATTCTTCCAAGTTCATGTGTTGATTACAGATGTGTGTGGGTGTGTGTATGACAACTGGGAATACACGCTCAAGAATTCACACTCGTTAATGTGCGCGTGATTTTGGGTACGTGGGTTACAAATTTAGTAGCCTATCAGTGAAGAAAGTGTGCAATTGGCTAAAAATAAATAAATAAATAAATAAATAAATAAATAAATAAATAAATAAAAAAAATACTAACAACTCAGGTGAGCCAGAATCCTCAAAATCACAGATCCAAACAATATCACCCTTTAGATCAATGCAAATCAGTAAGAAGGGCGGAAAAGTAACAAATCCTTCATCACTTAACCGCCGAAGAATATCAGCTCTCATAACTACTGCCAGAGCAAGTAATTACCTAGTAAAATTCCAGCCCAGTGTGCTCTAGCATTCCAGCCCAATGTGCTTTAGCATTCCAGCCCAATGTGCTTTAGCATTCCAGCCCATTTCCATTCTTGGCATGCGTCAAGTTGTTATAGGATCCGCCAAAATGCCTAATTGGTTCTGAAATTGCATTTTATACACCCCTTCCCTTTCATTACGTACCCTGTACGATTCATGTCTCCAGAATGGAATATTTACAGCTCAGGGCATTTTACCGCTGCCGTTCACACATCACTGGGATGGAGGATTTATATTTCCATATAAACAGAATTTTTGGCATATTTGCAAGCATCATAGTTAATATGCCTACATTCACAGAATAATTAGTATTTTGTGCTTGTCAAAGCAAACCTCATGTTTAAGAAGCACCCCATTCCAAGATTGTAAAGGAAAGGGGTTAATTTTTGATGTCCGCCTGGTTTCTTTTTTTCCGTTTCCCTTTACTCTAGAAATTATGATATATATATATATATTATATATATATATATATATATATATGTATATATATATATATATATATATACCTGGACAGATTCTCCGCCAAAATCTAATCATTCCAAACATGATATATTTCATAAAGTGTAAATACTTCCTACGTTCAGAACCTGAGTTATACCCCGGACTCCCTCTAAAGTGCACTACCGATAAAAAGATATCACCGCCTTATTTATGGGAGAGAAGACGTGTAATTAACGCAGTCATCTCTTGTACGCATCCCATTAACTGATAAGGATGCGTTGAGGCACTGCAAACCTTATCGTTGTATCAGTGTCTCGCGCTCAGAAGCCCTCTCTCCTCTTGGGGCTCTGAATTACATGACCCCAGCGTGACGTCATGCACGGGTCTCTCATACGGTGAGGTAAAAAAAAAAAGATAATAAAGAAGCATTACCGATAATATATGTATGCATAATTCTAAGTGTGGCTCATGACGACGGCTAATTGAAGAGACTTGTACGATCGAGCTGTTTATATAAGGTTCTAAACTTGTTTGCGCACGCGTACTCACCCAAATAACCAGAGAGAGAGAGAGAGAGAGAGAGAGAGAGAGAGAGAGAGAGAGTGTGTGTAAGGATGATTGCGTGACATCGTCGGGGTTAGGGGAGAAAGGCAGTGAGATATTAAGCATGGGAGAGCTGACACTATGGGGGATCGGAGTACCATAAGGTGGAAGGGAATTTTAATGGCCATACGCTATCCTAGCAACCATTTGAATAAATGCTTGTGTTTGGAGGGGAGATGTGGGGGTGGGGGGTTCGGTTAGCAGCAGCAGCAGCGGCAGCAGCAACTTCGGCCACCCCCTCCCCACAACCCCTCTTGCTTTCACCTTTGGAAACCTCCAGCCCTTTCATTCGTTTCCCCGACAACAACAGCAGAGGCAAACGGGCGAAACGTCATCGCTGTCACATCACAACAAAGACGGCCTGAGCTTCACCGCCGTATACTATATACGTGCCTGGACGGGAGAGGAGGAGGCCGGCACCAACCACTGCAATGGCGGTCATTATGTATCATTAGCCTCCATTCAGTCACAACGTAGAGAGAGGATGCGATCCACGTCATTCCCTGTGCCTGGAGTAAATACATTATGAAAATAGATGTAATGAAGGAGCCTCACTAAAGAGAGATTATGTTGTCGCTGAGTACCAAGGGAAGGCAGAGGTGATGGATGAATATAAGTATATATATATATATATATATATATATATATATATATATATATATATATTATATACTTATATTCATCCATCACCTCTGCCTTCCCTTGGTACTCAGCGACAACATAATCTCTCTTTAGTGAGGCTCCTTCATTACATCTATTTTCATAATGTAAATACATATATATATACACACACACACACAACACACACACACACACACATATATATATATTATATATATATATATATATAATAGTGTATGTACTTATATATCCTTATTGTGAGTATGAGTTGTAGTACTAATTATCTAATTATGAGTATTAATTACGAAGACCACATCACTTTAAGTTAGGAACATATTGTTTGCAACTTATAGATCAGTGGAAAATCTTGCACACGTCCCAAGTAAGCTGGATGTCGGATCACACCAATGTTGACTAGAGCCAGTCCTTTTCTACAATTTCCCATAGTAAAATCATACAACCCGGCCTGCCCTGTGACAATATATAATATATATTATATTATAATATATAGTCTATATATATATATATATATATATATTAATATACATAATATATACATATATATATATATATATATATATATATACTATATATATAATATATTGTCACAGGGCCGGCCGGGTTGTATGATTTTACTATGGGAAATTGTAGAAAAGGACTGGCTCTAGTCAACAAGGTGTGATCCGACATCCAGCTTACTCGGGACGTGTGCAAGATTTTCCATTGATCTATAAGTTGCAAACATTATATTCGTAACTTAACGTGATGTGGTCTTCATAATTAATACTCATAATTAGTACTACAACTCATACTCGCAATAAGGACCAACTAAAAAGGACAAATTAAACACATTGATATATTCTCAGTTATAAGTGGAAACACAAAATAACTAAACAGAAATATATCCTCTAAATTCAGTATATCAAATAAAACGTGCTAAAGTCTACAGACAGATAACTCGTTTCACCAAAGAAAATGATAAATATATATATTTTATTAGAAATAATTTTTATGTACTTTTTAATATGCATATTATTCATTTTTTACATTTTCCTTCTAATAAATAAATCATAAATGTGCTATACTAAAATTCCTGTATCTTTAACTCAACACGAAACACCTTTTTCAGATCTTTTTAGACCTTTCCTACACCCCCCTCACACTAACAACAAAGTAGTTTGTAGGCTTACTCACCAAGCAAGCAAAAAATGCCTCTTTTGGAAACAACAAAGCTGACTGGGGTATCCCGCAACAAGTGATAAACAAAATTGATAGAATAAATACCTTAATGGAAACCTCTAAAATTTCTTTCAAAAGGGTTGAATGTAAACGTAATCTGTTAACCTATTAAAATAATTCGATAAGGTTATCAGAACGAATTTACAAATACATGCCACTGAATCACTACTGGAGCTCACGTACAATTTCAAAGAACAAGAGTGCCACTAAGTTAAAAGCAAATAACATTAATTCTTGTGATTAAACATGGTGCATAGATACATGGATCAGACACTTAAGAAAAGAATACTGGTACGAATACAATATAGTGGTGGAGCACTGAAAGTAAGGATTGCTCCCACTGGAATCTCAAGAATATTACCCCAAGAATGGCACTGGCAGCAAATGTTGTGTGGCACTGTTGAACTACAGAGGATGGCACACAACGGGGGAAGTCTACTGGATGGATTATGGAATTTAGGACATAGCCCAAGCGCTGGGACCTATAAGATCATTCAGCGCTGAAATGAAAGTAAGGCTAGATGGAAAAATGAGAAATGAAATTAAAATTATAAACTGCTGACAATCCTGCACTTGAACAGGACTGTACATCAGCAAAGACCATTTTGCTCTCCCCCCAGCATTCCGATCATCCAAAGTTATGAAAGATCGTTTTGGCCAGGGGGCCGACGAGACGTGTAGATTGACCCAGGGCATCTGCGGAAGGACTTCCGTCGCTTGCAGTTGTTCACCAGGGAATGAAAGAAAGAAGGCTCCTTATCAGACAGCACCCAGGTACTTCAGGGTGTGACAGCTTCAAGTGGGATGTCGGGTCAGACGTCGAGACAGAGTCCAGATTCCAGATGGAGCGGTAGTAGAGGAACTAGCCGTGGGTCATCAACAAGACTTAGGGACACTGGAGCAGGTGGCCACGTCGCTGGACTCTGGCGTGATACCACCTCGTCGGGCATAATGCCGTTATAACGAGCTAGGGTGAAATGTGAACAGCTAGGGCAAAAATGCCGCTAATCCTCGCAGGTACCTTGAGAGGTCATTGAACGCTGGCAGAGAAGGGTATGGAAAGAAAGGATACAAAGAGGTGCTAAATTGGATCGAGAGAGATGTGTCTGTAGGCAGAGATCCAGGTGCGGGACACTGCGACAAAGGGCAGGGTGAGAGGTCATGTCAGTTGGAACAAATGTGAGATTGGGTGAATTGTAACGATCTAAAGGGGCTGATCTCTTTCAACAACTCTCATGAAATTGAACTGAGACCGAAACATAATGGCAGAGAGGTGTGGTAGTCCCTTAAGTATTCTGCTTTCTCCTCAAATGTTAGGTCGTATTGGCTTAAGGCCAGCGTCTGAATTGTGATGGGGGTATGACAGGAAATAAATCCCATTTGACAGTACATTAAAATATTTTTATGTTTTCGTCTTCGAGACGTCGTTAAGGAAACAATAGAACAAAAGCCAAGTCAAAAATACCTCACAGTTCTCCAAACCATCACAACAACAAGTTATTTGCTTTACTCTATGTTTTACAAGAATCAGTTACTCTATTTCTTTACATTTCACTTACGTTTTCGAATTCTCCCTCATGTTTCAAAATTTTCCCTCATGCTTTGGAATAAGAAAAAAGAGCAACACTAGAGTCAGAAGGACGCTTGCAGCAATATATATATATATATATATATATATATATATATATATATATACATTCCTTCTTTCTTTTTTTCTTTTTAGGAATGTGAGCGTCAGAAATGCGGAACGGTGTGACTCAGACACTTTACCCAGATACTTTGAGAATGCTCACATGGAGATATATCCACCGATGAACTGAATATACCTTCTTTAATCATTAACTGAAATTATATTCTTATGTATGCATAAACACTTGCAGTAATCATAATATCAAACAATTTTTTATTTTTTTAATTTTTAAGCAGGTACACTGGTTTATGAGAAGGAAGGTCTTTCTGTGATCAAATTCAAACTTCTGAAAAAGAAAAGAGGATGTTTGAGTACCACAGCAACCATTATTAGGAAAGCTTCTCAGTTTTGCTGTTTATCATCGTTCGAAACTACTGAATAAAAACGGAAACAACTGAATAAGATGTGATAACAGTGCCTCTGCTGAAACTATTCCAATAGATAATAGGTCAATATTATTAACATTAATGAAAAGCATTTCACAAGACTCGCTAATTGACAAGATTATTTAGGAAGTTAAACTGAGCTCTCAACTATAGCTCCCTGTGACATCAACACTTCAGATTATGTAGCATCTTTTACTAAAGAAAAATCTTTAGTATTTAGTAAATGTGGTTTACAAAAGACAAGCAGAAAGACTTTATTTTTTGCGTATATTTTTCAAATGTGGAGCCTTACATTTTCATGGATTGAAAAATGAGAAAGCTACACAGAAATACGCTCAATCCTGATTGTAATCAATTTTAGTGCAGGAAATTGAGCAAGATGAAAAAATAAAAAACTTGAATTATTTATAAGGTGTAAAAATATACACTGAGCCTAAAAGATATGCTTAAAGTTAAATATTACGGGAAAATATTAAAGGATCTACATAAACTGCTAAATACCTATAACTGCGTTATATATAAAAGGTTTACGAAAATTGAGTAATAAAAGGATATGCGTTTTTATAGTAAGTGCCGTTTTTTATGCACTCATATATACTGAAATTGCTATAGAACTTATGATGAGTGGATAAATGGTCAAGTGATAAAGGAGGGTGAGGACTTCAACTCTCAATAATGATGATTTCCACCAAAGAAAAGTCTTCCTTATTTCAAACTGAGACAATTTCTGGGAAAAGATTGGGATTTAAGGACGACTTCTACCTTTTGAACTGCTGAACTATTCATTTTAAACAATAAAAAAAATTACGGTTTATTTGTTTGCCTCTTTTTAGTATTTCATGAACGATATATTCATCTAAGTCTTGTTTGTAAGTGCATCATTTTACAACTCATTCAAATGTAGAAAAGCTTTCCATTACTGGGGAAAAGGACAAACAAACTGCGAGAAACTTAAGCAGGTATAAATAAAAAAGAAGATTGTTTAGCCTACACGTTATGTATATATTACAAAAAACCACAAAAATATTTAAAAAGGGTTTTTCGCCACTAATCTATTGTATCCGAATGGTACAAACTTTCCAGGGCTACGTTGGCTGAACTCTCCCCTTCTGCGTTTATAGTTTTTAATGTGGAGGAATCAGATACGAGTTCAGCCGCTTAAATCTACACAGGTCAGAGCCAGAGACAAAAGAATGCTAATGGACATCTCCACTGCCGTGGCAACAAATTTGCCTCTATTAAAAAAAAAGAAAAACAACAACAACGATAGATTAAATGATTCAGGAAAGTATTTACATTGTTAATCCGAAAATTGTGATTTTCACGTACTTCTTTCTTTACCGTTCGAGACGGTATCAGCTAAAAGGTGTTACCAAACTGATACACACACACAACACACACACACACACACACACACACACATGACCTTTTATCTCGTGAACCAGAGTCTAAAATGGAGTGATTTTGCATGTGTGGTCATGGCAGTAGTAATCTTCTGACTTGTTTAAAAACTTAGCCGACGCACGTTCAACTATCACATGGATCAGATATTAATGTAAGGTAACTCGAATATATATATATACTATATATATATATATAATATATATATATATATATATATAATGTATAATTAATATTATACATAATATGTGTATGTATAGGCGCGTGTGTGAGTGTATTTGTACGTGAGCTCGCTCATTCACACACACCACACACACACACACACACACACACACACACACACACACACACATATATATATATAATATATATATATTATATATATATATATATATATATATAGATAATATAATGTGTTTTTTTGTGTATGGATGGGCATGCGTGTGAGTGAATAAGCGTGCTCGCGTAAAAATACACATACACACACATATGTATATATAATGTATATACATATGTGTGTGAATGAGCGTGCTCGTGTAAAAACATAAACACACACACACACACATAAATAAAGGTATAAGCCACAACGGAGTTTTCGCAAGATCTTTCGATGTTTAAACGTCCTTTACTTTGCAGATGAACTGACTTACATGAGGAATTGATAATACAAGAAAGGTCGTATAACTGACAGATAGGGATTATAAAGAGATTAGTACCCAGAATCCGACACACTTGGAAAATGAGTAACCTTCCCAAACAAGCATAAACATGGGTACAATTAGAAAAAAAATTAAGTCAAATCTGCTCAGACACGAGGAGAAGACAATTAAAGGATTATTATAGGTGACAGCTATTCAAAACTTTGGTAAACAAAAACATATTCACAATACATATTCACAATACATATTAAACATACATATACAACGAAGATATCTCTAAGGCAACTAATTTTTATTTAAGTCTGTAACTATATCTTTGAGGTCATTCTTAAACATGTTACAAATACAAGAGTCTAAATGAAACAGGCCACGACTAATATTGAAATTACAATGAGAAGTAAGTTGTATTAAAGCAGATTCTAAAAGATTTCGTGATAAGACATCTCTTGACCTTGGAATTTCTGAACTACCAATCCAATTCATTCGGTGGTTTTTATCACTTAAATGAATGAATATTGAATTAGATGTTTGCCCAGTTTTTACAGAATATTTATGCTGGCTTAATCTTACTTCTTAGCCCTTGCTCGACTGTCCAAGATAAAATGAGGGACAGTCCATACATGGAATTTTATATATTATGTAGTTGCTTTCTCCGGGGCCATTTTTTATTAACATTCCTTTTAGTGTGTTATTATAGGAAAAAACAAGGTTGACCTTAAAGGCTTTAAACAATGATTTAATGGTTTCAAATCCGTTAAAATAAGGCAAACTGGGAACGTTCTTAGAATTTTTTTTCTCTCGTTGTACTTACACTATAAAACTTTTTGTGGGCTTTATTATAACAAATATCTAATATATGTGAAGGATAACATAAATCTTTCCCTATTTTTCTTATGTATTTAATTTCTTAATCCAAATATTGGGGACTGACAATGTGCAATGCTCGTAAAAACATAGAAGAAAAAATTTATATTTTGATGTTAAGATGGTGGCCTGAATAGAAATGAACATAAGTTAAGTTGTTGGTCGGTTTCCTATAAATACTGAATTTACATTGAAATGGTTCTCTATGTATCAAAACATCTAAGTAAGGGAGGCAATTGTCTTTTTCTAATTCTAGAGTAATCTTAATCGATGGTACCTGGTTATTTAATTTAGAGAGTAAATCATTTACATCAATACCGACAGGAAGAACAGCTAAAATATCATCAACATATCTATACCACTATAGGTAAGTAGCGTTTTTCAAAATTCCATGTATAAGTTTGAGAGAAGTGGCAATAAAGGCTTGCCCATTGCCATGCCAAATATTTGTTGATAAAATTCACCATTGAATATAAACTTACAATCACAAATGCACAATCTAGTGAGTGAAATAATGTGACTTATAGGTAGAGGTAATTCATGCTGAGTTAGTTCATTACTAAGATATTCTAAAATAGAGTCTATAGGGACTTTAGTAAAAAGAGAGCATACATCAAAACTAACGAATCTATCAGTGGGGCAAAGAGTAATTTTGTTTAATTTATCAACTAAATCTAGAGAATTATATATATGAGAATCGGAGATGGTTTCAAGTAACGGGGACAAGATCTTAGTTATATATTTCGAAAGTTTATATGAAATTGAACCAACAGTACTGATAATAGGCCGCATAGGGTTATTTTCTTTGTGCGTTTTGACTAATCCGTACAGGTAAGGTAGCGAAGGAGATTTGACCGACAATTTGCCTAGTAGTTCTGTTTTATCTTTAAGGATATTTTTCACTGTGCTATTGAAGTTTTTTATGACTTGATCAAGGGGATTTTTTGTTAGTTTTTTATAAGACACATCATCATCCAGTAGGGCTTGCATACGTGATATGTAGTCAGCTTTATCTAAAATTTCTATACTATATTACTTATCAGCTTTTGTAATGTGGATAGTATTGTCCTTTTTAAGATCGGTCAAACTTTTCTTATAGCGAGCAGGGAAGTTACTATCATGCTTAACATTGGCAGCTCTGTAAACAATACCTTTAATCATGTCAACATGATTTTGGGGAAGATCACAATATTTTTCAAATTTACTTAGGGATGACGCAATCATTAAAGCAGAAGGTCGACTATCCCTCATTTTATCTTGGACAGTCGAGCAAGGGCTTAGAAGTAAGATTAAGCCAGAATAAATATTCTGTAAAAACTGGGCAAACATCTAATGCAATATTCATTCATTTAAGTGAAAACAACCACCAAATAAATTGGATTGGTAATTCGATAATTGCAAGGCCAAAATATTTCCTCATCATGAAATCTTTTTAAATCTGCTTAAACACAACTTACTTCTCATTGTAATTTCAATGTTAGTCGTGGCCTGTTTCATTTAGACCCTTGTATTTGTAACATGTTTAAGAATGACCTCAAAGATATAATTACAGACTTAAATAAAAATTAGTTGCCTTAGAGATATCTTTGTTGTATATGTATGTTTAATATGTATTGTGAATATGTTTTTGTTTACCAAAGTTCTGAATAGCTGTCACCTATAATAATCCTTTAATTGTCTTCTCCTTGTGTCTGAGCAGATTTGACATAATCTTTTTGTTTTATTTAAATTGTACCCATGTGTTATGACCCTTCACAAAGGTCTAAACATCAATTCAGAAAAACTGAACCACTCATTATCTCTTCAACAGGTGTTCTCTAAGTTAGAGTCACAGCGAGTGAAATAACCTACAGTGTGCGCATATTAATAGAGAGGGATACAAATACCATAAATAAAATCTTAAAGTTTATTACAAAAATTTGCTAAAGAAAGAAATGATTAACAGAACCTCTATACATATGAATGTCAATCACAACAGTGAAAACAAAAAAAAATTAAAAGCAAATCTCCTACACCATTAAAGATAGCACATAAACCATACATACCAAAGAAAAGGGGGTTCTGAAAGAAACAAGAAATGTCGGCCAGATAGAAGCCTAACGATTTACAAATCTAAAGGAAATCCCTTCCTCTAACACACGGTGGCCACCAAAAGACTAAACCTCCACAGAGATCCTAAAGTGAACAGGAACTGCTGAACTATGGGGCATGGCATCAGCAGATAAACGTGACAGGAACTATTCGTCCCAGCACGTCAACGTCCGTAGACAAAGGCTACTAGGACAGGGACAGCCTTACGAGGTCCAAAGTCAGGCCTGACTATAACACAACGGCCTCACGTCCCACAGCATCAATAAAAATGTGATGACTTATACCTGCACTCGGTGGGGTCCCCCAGGCAAATACTGGCCCAAGGCTACAGCAAGAGGAGAAGTCGCAGTGATGTGGACGACTCCAGCTCCAAATAACGAAAATTCTTCCAGAATTACGGAGTTGTACTTGCAGTAGTCCAAAGAAGTCGTATATCACGAAAGGCCAGAAACACACCCCTGCCTTACCAAGGCACAGGGACTTCCAAAGTCACCTCGGAATGATCCAAGGAGACCAAAAACAGGACTCTGAGAATAAACAAGCCAAGGATCAAAAACAGGAAGAGAAATTCAAAAAAACGTGGAGGAAGAAAACTTAAATCCCTGAAGGGGATACTAAAGTAAACGAAAAAATAGGGTAAACTAAAGCTAATTATAAACAGAAAAGCATAAAGTTCTAACACCTCCACACCTACCAAAAAAAAAAAAAAAAATTTTTTTTTTTTTTATACAACAATAAATTGACATATGGTACAAAGTTTATGGAACAATATTTCCCTCATAAACATACATCTGTTAAAGTTAACAAAGACAAGAAGGCTTAACATTACTAAAAGAAGCATAACAAAGGCTTACAAAAATTTTCCTGAAAGAAAAAATATGTACATACATATACACACAACACAGATAACACAGGTTACGGCTCAATTCCTCACTTCACTAAACCGTTTCTCTGGTGTAGAGTCAAAAGTAACCATAATTGTCCTGGTTTATATCACAAAAGGCACCATAACAACAAGTTCTGGGAAATACCTTTCCCCAAAAGGTTCTCAAACTAAGTGACAAAACCACTCACACATTGTGAAATATGATTAATTCCAAAACAGTTCATTTCCACTGAGGATAAACCTGAAATCTTAAATTAACATAATGGGTTACATTGCCCTAACACTCATAGATAATGAGGACCCAACTCTCCTTACTTCTCTAAACACCTTAATAATATATAGTTCACCATCACCACAGCCTTAAATCTAATTTACAGTAAACCTTATTATCACCATAAACAGTGTCAAATTTTCTGTGAGAACGATCGACAACACCAATACAATTTACCATAAGTCACAATAACTCAATCTAAGAAAACCTACAAAAACTGTCTCCTCCCTCACATCCCCACTCAAAACCATGTCAAAAATTCGGAAACGACGAGAGAAAACAAATCACATACGTTAATCGAGCCACCAAATAATTCAAACCCCCATTCGAGAAAGGGCATCTGCCAACACATTGTCTTTACCAGGGACATGTTTGATTTGTAGGTCCCATTCCTGCAACAATATACTCCACCGAGGCCATCTTTGATTTTTATTCTTAAACCGATTAAGAAACGTCAAAGGGTTTTGTGGTCGGTTAAGACTAGGATAGGAGAATCTGTGGAAGAAAGATAAACATTAAAATGATTAATGGACATAATTAACGCCAAAGTTTCCTTCTCCACAGTAGAATATTTCCTCTGCGGAGGAGTCAACTTCTTTGAGAAGTAGGCTACCGGGTGTGATATACCTTGCTCATCCTCTTGCAAGAGCACTGCCCCAACTCCAACATCACTTGCATCTGTAGCAAGTGAGAAAGGAATGCTAAAATTGGGGGCTCTCAATACTGGAAAGCTTAATAAAACATTCTTGAGGGACTCAAAAGCCTTTTGAGTCTCTCCAGTCCAAACAAAAGCTACCTGTTTTTTAAGAAGGTTAGTAAGGGGATTTGCAATGTCTGAAAAATTTTTCACAAAACGCCTATAGTACCCAACTAGACCAAGGAATCTCCTAACATCCCTCCGGCAGGAAGGAACTGGCATCTTCTCTACCACCTCCACATTAGCTCTTTTTGGAGCCACCTATTTCCATTACCAACAATATGCCCTAAATACACTACTTCTGCCTTAGCGAAGTCGCATTTACCCAAATTCATCAACCAAACCAGCTCTTCTCAACACTTTAAATAGAGCTTCCATGCGTTCCATATGAGTGTTCCAATCATCACTATAAATTACAATGTCGTCAATATAAACCACACAACCTTCCAAACCATAAACCACAGAATTGAATTCATTAACCTCTGAAAGGTTGCGACAGCATTCTTCAACCCAAATGGCATCACCCGACATTGAAACAAACCATGAGGAGTGACAAAAGCAGACAAAGCCCTGGCACGTTTAGTTAGTGGCACCTGCCAGTAACCTTTAAGAAGGTCAAACTTACTAATGTACTTTGCCCGCCCCAAACCGATCAATACAGTCCTCCACCCGAGGCAGGGGGAAACTATCGGAACGGGTCACCTCGTTCAATTTCCGATAGTCTACACACATCCTGTACCCTCCATCAGACTTTTTCACCAATACCACAGGTGAAGACCAAGGACTATCACTCGGTTCTATGAGACCATGTTTTAGCATATACTCCACTTCCTTGGCCACCACCTCACTTTTCATAGGATTCAAACGATAAGGGGACTGCTTGACTGGAAGGGCATTACCTATATCAACGTCATGCTCCAAAATTGATGTACGACCAGGGACATCTGAAAATAGATCTTTGTAACGATACATCAACTTTTTCAACACTCTACGTTTCTCCATATCCAGATGCATAACTTTACTCTCAATCAAAATTTACCAATGAATTCTGATTATCAGAAGGCCAACACTCTTTGTCAACTAATTTACTCTCATCAAAATTATCTGCAAAGAATCATAATCAACATTATTACAACTTCCAACAAAAGCCATAGGAATCGCATTTCCCTATCTACAAATTTCTTTAACATATTCACATGGCAGAGTTGATACGGCTTCCTGCGCTCAGGAGTCTCCACCAAATAATTAACTTCATTGACTCTCTTAATTACCTTCCAAGGACCTGAAAAAGAAGCCCTTAATGAATCTCCCGGTAAAGGCAATAACACCAACACCTTTTCGCCTACAGCGAAACTACGAGGCTTTGGATTTCTTGTCAAAATAATATTTCATTTTACCTTGGCTGCTTTCAAACTTTTCCGAGCAAACTCCCATGCCTTAGTCAATTTCTCACCAAGTCCAGACACATAGTCCACAAATTCATATCAGGACTGTCACCTTCCCAAACTTCTCTTATCACTTCCAAAGGACCACGAACACTGTGCCCAAAAACTAAGTTGAAAGGAGACAGACCCAACGACTGACCTGGAGTTGAACGAAAAGCGAATAATAGGTATGGAAGTTCCTTATCCCACTCGGACCCATGTGCCAAACAATATTTCTTCAACATTGACTTCAATGTTTGGTGGAACCTCTCTAGCACGCCTTGAGACTCCGGATGATATGGGGATGAGGTGACGTGTTTAATCCCCAACTCAGCCATTTTTTCTCTGAAGTACCTACTGGTGAAATTAGAGCCATTATCACTTTGGATTACCTTAGGCAACCCGAACTTTGTAAAGAAATTTATTAACACATCAACAATTTTCATACTCTTGATCGTACGGAGGGGAATAGCCTCAGGAAAACGGGACATTCTATCTATAATGGTAAAAATGTATTCATTTCCCACTCCGTGATCTAGGCAAAGGACCAACTACGTCAATTATCACCTCTTTGAAAGGTTCTGACACTAAAGGAATTGGGATTAACGGCGCCTTAGGAATCAATTGATTAGGTTTTCCTACCTTCTGACAAATACCACAACCGTTGACAAACTTCTTCACATCAGATTTCAAACCTGGCCACCAAAAGTTGATAGAAGTTTCAACGTTGTCTTCCGAATTCCGAAATGCCCTGCCAAATGATTTTCATGAGCCACAGACATCAATCTCAATCTGAAATCAAAAGGAACCATTAACTGACGAACCACCTCACATTGGTCATTATCACCTCTTTAGGCCTACTGCACCTGTACAGAATGTTATTAATTATTCGGTACTGAGGCACCGTCAAATCAAGAAGAGGGCCAGACTCCTTGGGTAAATTATGGAATTCAGTCTTCTGTGCTTTGATAAGCTCTTCCCTTGTCCAATTGGTTTAACTAAACTATCTACTACATTATCACTACTACTGCTACCACTACCACTACTTTTCTAGACTACTTAAATCTAAATTGGTTGTTGACTCTGCAGCGTCAACAACCCTAGCTAGCGAACGAGTGACCACAGAAATTTCGGGATTCACCATCAAAATAGGACAAGTTGTGTATAACCTATGTCGTTACCCAGACGACATTTACACCTTTCACAGGGAATTTTTCCACAATAGCCAATTTAATGGTTCCAGAGAATGACGGACAGTTCAAACAAAAAACGCCGATGGGATAAGACTCCACTGAATCTGGAAAACCTGTCAAGATTACAAATTCTTCCTCAGAAGCTTCAAAATCAACTGGCAGCGCCTCTCTCAGGATTAAGGATTGCGCAGCACCCGTATCTCTTAAAATTTGCACCCCCTTTCCAAGGATGAACCATCAGTTGCCACACAACCCTCAGAGATGAATTTACCAAAACTGCCACCTAGTCATTGATTTCCCGTTTTGGTTTTAACAGACTCAGCTTCATTGTTTCCTACACCCATTACCGGTCTTTGCAGAAACTGTCGAGACTTCTTGAAAGCGAAACACCTACTTTTAACATGACCCCTTTTTTTACAAAAGAAACAAACTATACCTTTCCCAGAGTCATAACTATTCCCTGCCTTCCTGGAAAACACATTATCATTATTGATACCCTAGAAGAAACATTATTATTATTTCCTGGTAAGAGACATTATTATTGTTCCTTGAACGAGACCATTATTATTTATTCCTGGAAGAGACATTATTACTACGGCTAGACTTATTCCAACCAGACATACCTTCTGAAGTAATATTCTGAAATTCAACTTTGTGAGACAAAATATATTCGTCGCTAGTTACAGCCACCTCCTGCAATTTATCCAGTTTTAGTTCTTCCAAATGAGATTTTAACTTATCAGGAACACATCGCTTAAATTCCTCAATTAACAATAATTCTTTCAACTTATCGAAACTATCTACTTCCTTCGACTTAAACCAGTCCTCGGCAAACTGTTGTTTCCCCCTGGCAAACTCTACAAAGGTGGTTTGATCACAGTTTTCGCCAGTCCCGAAACGCTGTCTATAGGCTTCCGGGACTAACTCATATGCCTTTATATAATGGCCTTAACGTTCTCGTAATCCGAGGCCAGACTCTTCATCCAAGGTTACATACACCTTCTGTGCTTTCCCAATAAATTTACTCTGTATTAAGGTAGTCCAGTGCTCTACTGGCCACTGCAGCCTAGCGGCCATTCTCTCAAAGGACACAAAGAACTCAGCTACATTAGATTCTTGAAACGCGGGAACAAATTTCAATGCCTGTACCAAATTAATCACTGGACCAAGAGACGACTCAGGGGAGGACGGCGAGGGAGAAGACTGGGTTTAGCCCCCCCATTTTTTCTCTTTCGAACTGTCTTTTCTTTCTCTCTCTCTCCTGCCCTAAACTTTTCCATCTCAAACTCTAAAGTCTGCAACTGAATTTGCCTTTCCAACAATTCCACAGTTACCACCGATTTCACCTCCTTATCACCATCTGGTTTTACAGACCTAACATTTTCATAAATGGTTAACAATAACAAACCTTTTTTGATAGAGGGGTCAAACTCTAAGTCCAAATAATTAGCCACAGTAAACAATTCATCCCTATTTAGATCAGCCAACCTCTCTTCCCAGCCTTCTCCACTGATTATATTACGAAGGTTTGGTAAAAACTGTTGGTTACAGTGTTTTTGAGTGTAAAAGATTTACACTTGCACATTACTGATTTTTTTTGTGTTTTGTGTTTGTTCCATTGTTTGTGCACTTATTCATTTTCTTATTGAAGTGTGTCTTTTTTATTTTATATTTTCATTATGCTAGTTGACTTAGTTATTTTCATTGCTTAATCATTGCACATTTGATTAAATTTAACATTTATGAATTAATTTGCATTTACTTAGAATTCTTTTCAAGTTTTATTGTTGTTTAGCACTTGTGAATTAATTTCAAATTTTCAATTATTGCCTAACACTTGAATTTTGATTGAATTAATTTTCTTGAATTTTGTGATAAATTAATTTTGATTTAACTTTACTTAATTTGATTCAAGAATTAATTAAACTTTACTTTGTTTTCAAGTAACAGTAATTTTCCCTGATATTGTGAATTTCACTTATAAATTTTGAATTTAATAATAAATTTTTGTTTTTAAAATGTTTATAAGTGTTTTCTTTATCTTACACCAGTATAAATATATTTGATTATGACTATATTGATGATAGGTAGAAAAATAGAGTGGTAATTGATTTGCTTTCCTTCAATTTTACTTGAAGTGACTTAGAACCAGGGAAGTACTTAGACTTCTGAAATCAGGGAAATACTTAGAGTTTGAAAGTTGTAGATGGAGTGATGCCTTTTGATTAATTTAATTACTTACAAGATTACCTCACACCTGTTTTGATGAACTTAGTCTAATTTTCTGCAATACTGGTAAGTGTTAAGGGATCACTGTTGCCTTTAGAGTATTCAGTCGTTTAAACGTGTTATGAAGGTTCAGGTGTCTGGCTTTTGTGAGGTAATAATTGATAAATGGTAACCAGATACTTGGCACTTCGTAACAATATATATAATATATATATATATTATATCTTATTTATTATATTATATATATATATATGATATAATATAATATATATATATATATATATATATATATATATATATCTATATTATATATATATATATATTATATATATATATATATATATGTATATTATATATATTACATATACATACACACACACACACACACACACACACACACATATATATATATATAATATATATATATATATATATATATATATATATATATACATACACAAACACACACACACACACACACATATATATATATATATATATATATATATATATATATATATATATATGTGTTTGTGTATGTATGGGCGCGCGTGTATGTGAATGAGCGTGCTTACATACAAACATACACACACACATATACATAAATTATATATTATGGCTTTTCACGAGTATCATATATACATATACATACACACACACACATATATATACACAGACATATAATACAATATGGCCTATATATGGATAAATAGCCCCCACTACTGAAATCCAAACAAGGTCATCATTCACTCAGATTCTATTCGCCCTAATCAGGTGGCCGTCATTCTCAAAATGAGGTTCGTTTAATTAATTGCCAGTTTCCCCAGCCATATATGATCTGTCTCTAATTATACACTACTGACCTAAATCCTGCAATTTCGTAGAAGCAGCTCAGTCTCAAGATTAGAATCTGGTTTCCTTATTAGAAAAGGAAACCACTCAAACGCATTCACATCTTTTCGTTCTTTGGGTTATGCTAGATTAGGACGATTATGAGTCATATGAATCAAATGGTCAGATTTAGTGATAACTTAATTACACTCTATGATGATCAAGCTCATTATTTAAGAAGATAAAATGACCTAGGTAATTTTTTGCATTGTTTTTATTTAGGGAAAATGGACAGACGTCATTGTCAAGCTAGACTGACTTAAGGAATCCGACTTAGCTTTCCACTTATTTTTCAAGGGTGGCTTGTTCCTAAATATTTGTCAACGTAGATGTCGACTTGAAATTCTATAACTAGAACCTATTCAAGTGTTCCAACCGATGACAATTTTGCAATAATCATTACTGAAGCATAATGAGAGATTAGCTAGCCTAATAACTCACTGCATCTTTGGCATATACAAATGTATCTCGGGAGAATTCTGACGAAAATATCAGAAAATTGTGTTATTCCTGTTTTCGAAACACGAAAAGATAAATCAGGGTAAGCATTTAGTGAAAGCGGAAGACATACATCAGTTCCACATTAAAGGTCCGATTGAACATTCCCCAGATATAGTAATTGTCGACCTGAGGGTTTTGACGCCAATGGAAATGGGAGGGAATTACTGATGTCCAGCATAAAACATATGTCAGACAAGTATATCAGAGGGACGTTTAAGTTTAACAAATTAACGTGAAAATGTTAACTTGTTAATACTTCTTGAAGGAACATCTGGATATAACCTTGAACCAAAAAAAAACATTTACATTATATATATATATATATATATATATATATATATATATATATATACATATATATATATATAAACACACATATAGTATATATATATAGATATGTATATATATATATATGTATATATATATATATACCTATATATTATATATATATTATATATATATATATATATATATATATATATAATTATAGTGTAAATACATACATTAATTAGGGTCATTTTATGTTCTCCAATTTAACAAACTTAGCAGCGAGCATCAACTTCCAAACAGACTGGGAGAAGGAATATAAATCTAATGACTACAGACATTATCCCACATTCATTTTTAATTTTTTCTCTGTGTATAGCCTGCTATCTATTTTTAAGAGAGAATGAGACTTGCTGTTTTGAAAATTCAAACCATAAATCTAAACTATACCATAAATAACTAGCTTATTTAAAGTACCCCTACTTCTATCGTGTTCTACAAGCTAAGCTTTTAAAGTTATAGTCATAAAATCTAAAACTGCGCACCTGGACACCATTGAAAAGCTTAGAGAAGTCATAAGACGTGCCAGTCCTTTTGATTACAACCATACCAATACCATGAATAAGGCAGCAGAGAACGCCCAACAAAAATCAAAACCCAAAGACATCGATGAGTAAAAAAATCCCGTTTCGACAGTGACAAGTCTTGTATGGGATTTACATGTAAATCTGTTTCAGAGAATCATTCAGCATAAACGCCCAGTTAGATACTGACAACAAAATTCTGCTATTCCCAGCCACGTAAATAACTTGAATCAATCTGTTACCAGAAAGCTGTTTCTAAAGAGAGCATCTGTCCGTTCATAGGCCACATGATGAAATCTCTCTGCTCAAACCAGCGCCAACACTTGGAAGATTTCCCAAGTATCTTGGAATTCCGACGCTATAGAAAGCATATTTCTATAAGATGCAGAAGGTGGATAATCAAATGAAGCACCAATTAGGGCTACCAGTATATCGTTGGCTTGTATGCAACCTGTTTGTGATGTGTGTGCGATGATTAGCCGACGAGTGTTTATGCCATGTTTTACTGCAGTGTGGAAGCACCCTTAAAAAAGATTAAAAGACATAACCCTGGGTCGTCGTCAGCAGTCACCAAACACGACCCTATGGCCTGGCTGCTGGAGGATTCTTCAACTTTACAGACCAGCATTTCCCGATACGAGTGAAAAATAGTTATAATTATTATATACTTCTTACGAACATATAAAGGAATTTATGTCGCTGATAATTTCGGCGGCCTCTTAACGATTTGGAACGAAATAACTTTGCCTGTGTAACAGAGAAAGAAAAACCTTATGAGAGAGAGAGAGAGAGAGAGAGAGAGAGAGAGAGAGAGAGAGAGAGAGAGAGAGAGAGAGAGAGAGAGAGAGAGAGAGAGAGAGAATCGCTATGAATATTTGATATATTCAACGTTCTTGACATTCCGAATTACTACATTGCTCCGAGGGTCTAATAAGATCGGCAAAACGTATCAGATCGAAGAAAGGCTCCGCAAACAGGATTAAATTAAAGCAATTTTGTTCTCTGTTCAGCGATGGCTCTCATTTGGCATCCTTGTTGCAGCACGAAAGAAAAAGGTGAAAAATCACCCTAGGTCTTCAGTTGAGTTATAAAGTGGAAATCTCAGAAATCCTGCGTAAAGGTTTTTGACAAAATCATCATAGTTTTAACGTTGAATTAATGTAACGCAGATTACTATAATGATTGCGAACGTGAAAGAAATAGTCCTTCTCGAACCAAGTATTGCATGGATCCAAACAATCTAAAGATTACACATTTCGCGAAAAATTTTTTTTGCCACACACGCACACATACATAAACAGACGCACACGCATTTCCATACAAACAAACACACACACACTTATATATATATATATATATGTATATATATATATATATATATATATATAATAGTATATATATACATACACATAATATATATATAATATATATATAATATATATATATATATATATATATATATATATATATATATATATACTGAACTAATGAACACTTGAGAGTGTGTTTCAATTGGCAGCTCCCTGTCCTTTCATAGAGAGACCGATGTTCGATCACGAAATCAGTAAAATGATTATATATATATATATATATATATATATATATATATATATATATATATATATATATACTTGAACTAATGAACACTTGAGAGTGTGTTTCAATTGGCAGCTCCCTGTCCTTTCATTAGAGACCGGAGTTCGATCACGAAATCAGTATAATAATTATATATATATATTTGTTTATTTATATATATACATATATTATATATATATATATATATATATATATATATATATATATATATATATATATCTAAAGTTGAAGGCGGTTGCTTGAAACCAGATAAGCATCATCGGAGGGTGGAGAGATACCAAAATCCTTTAAAGTTATGTATTTATTGCTGACGTTTCAGGACCATGTGTCCCATTTTCGAAGCTAAAAAATTAAAAGAATAACAGAATTAAAATGAGACTCAGATTAAAAACATGATAAAAAAAGTTATTTCTTAACAAAATGCAAATTAGGTAGAAGAGAAGGAACAGTGATTACCAAGTAGTGCTGAAGGCAAAAGCTGAGTGACTGTCAGGGTCCGTTTTGGTGCCGACGGAAACTCAAGAGAGGTACAGAGGAGTTGACGTGGACTGAGTATTTAATTGGGGAACCAGTTGTTTGATAAAAAGAGATTCGAGTATTGCCAATTGGTGTTCGTTTGGAGCTTTGCCTATGATTTTGAAATCCTTGTAATTTATATTGTATTTGCATTTTTTCCCATGATCTCATGCCATTCACTGAAACCGTTTACTGTTACCCTTTCTTTCTCTAAAATGAACCTACAGATTTTCAGCCCAACCGGTCCTTAAATTCTAACGCTGCTGTTTTCCAAAACTTGGTTCACTGCTAAAAATGAGCAATGAGCTGATTTAATTTTTAAAACAGGTATGAAATGTATAAAATTTGATACTCACTCAAAGCACTGGAAGGTTAAGGAATGAAATTTCAAACTTGCATTGGGGATCACATAAGTAAATGGGTATTTGTGTTTCTAAAACATTGGAAGGACTGGTGAGTTATGATGTGTTCTCTTCTTCGGACACATTATTAAATCTTTAGGGAGGTCTTATTTATCCCTTTATGGAACCTTGCAGTCACATCCGTGGTTCATCTATTGTGTCTAGCCGCTTCATTTGACCTGTGATAACACCCTTACTTCTTCTTCAGTCGCATCTTTCTCCGCCGCAAGGTTGCTTCTCCGTCTATTTTCTGTGGGTATGATTTCGTCCCTCTTTCGTTGACCTCAAGGCAACATTGCCTCCTCTTTTGTGTTTGTTTGTTTTTATGGTGTTTTTACGTTGCATAGAACCAGTGGTTATTCAGCAACGGGACCAACTGCTTTACGTGACTTCCGAACCACGTCGAGAGTGAAGGTCTTATCACCAGAAATACACATCTCTGACTCCTCACTGGATTGCTCGAGAATCGAACTCGCGGCCACCGAGGTGGCAGGCAAAGATCATACCAACCACGCCACTGAGGCGATTCTCCTCTTTTATGGAGGCCTCGCAAGACCCACCAGTTCATCTCTGCCCACAGTCACTCTGTGGGAACCGGTAATCCTTCCGCTGGTATATGGTTGTTGGTGTGGCATGCCGCCCAGATATTGCGGGTTCGCGTCTCCCCAAGGACGATGGACAATCACTGGCTCTGTATCATGATCAGCTACTGCTGCAGTGTGGGGTCTTTAGCGTTGGGAGGTTGAAACCAACATTCTTTCGAAGCTTGAATTTCAAGTCAATGGCTCCCTTTTGTGCTTGTTCCATGTGAATAGGTTTCATCTACTGAAATAATGATAAAATGGGTGTTTCATTTCTTTTGCTTCCCCATTTCCTAGCTCGATTAACCTTTCATCCTATAAGAGGCACGTCTGTTGACTTCATGGGATGTAAGCACCAATCTTCGTCCTTTCCCCCTTTTTTAGCCTTGTTTTCCCGACTACAGGAGTCAGACAGGTTGGTTAGAACAGGGAATAAAACTTATCGATCGTAAAAACGCTCCTGGGTACAGACTTCCTGAGCAGCTAGGATCTATAAATTATATCAGTAATGGGAAAAACAATTGCTTCCCGTAAATTCCAGGCATATTCCAGCACATTTCACAAAATGATTTTCTTAGCGCTGTGCTTGACGCTCCGGGTTGACAAAATTCTGTTTTTATATTAATTTATTCTTTTGACAAGTCGGAAACTCTATTTACTTCAGCAAGGGGAGAGACACTTTAACATCTAGACTACGAGTCTATATAATAATTATTAAATATTTCCCTCCTGTTGGGATAGGTTAGGCTTACCAAAAGTTAAAGATATGCACCATTTAAAGATGTAAAAAACAAACTCCTGTATAATATAAAAAATCAAACCAAGGATGTCTACACTACGAGGGAACCGACGAAGAGTAGAGCCGGATAAGAAAAAGAGAAAGAAAGAAAAATAATGGTAGAAAAAACAAATTACGAAATCAATAGGGAAGCTTCGGTTGCATGCAACATTCTCCCCGTTAAGGTCAGATCCTACAATTAGGGTCTTACTCTTATAAGATATAGTAGACGATATTGATGTGTTTGCACGAGAAAAACTTCCGGTTATCACGGCGATTCTTTTCTCCTTCTTCTTCTTCTTCTTCTTCTTCTTCTTCTTCTTATTATTATTATTATTATTATTATTATTATTATTATTATTATTATTATTATTATTATTATTATTATTATTATTATTATTATTTCCTCTTTGATGTATTTAAATTGAAGGCAGGGGCTTCCCTGAATCTGATGAACCTTTTATCTTTAATGTGCTACTCACGAATACTTTGCCATCTTAGTCTGCCCGCTGTACAGAGAGAGAGAGAGAAAGAGAGAGAATCTCACAAGTATGGGATGGGTTGTGCAATGATAAAATCGCTATTATACTATTGTTGCAAGAGAATTTTCAAAAATAGGTTCCTGCTGGACAGAATATATTAGATACTGAAAAGGTGACATGAAAAAAATAGTGGATCAATGCATATCTCAACCAGATAAGGCTGTAGCTGATGTCAGCTGTGATAATCTGTGTGATTTTAGACTAGAAAAAGAGATTAAAAAAGAGAGCTAGAGAGAAACTGAGGTCTACAATTCAAGGTTAGTCTTATTGACTGACACAATCCCATCCAGCCTATGCTACGAAGCGAACGAAAGCGACCTGCAAAACGTCGTGGGGCCATTTAATCGATGAGTGAAGTTGGAGAGTAAGAAAAGAAAAGGATTCTTGTCAATCAACAATTTCGTGCGGGACAAAAACTATCCTGAGGGAGAAGCACAGCTGATCGTCTAATTTACCTGACGGAAAAAAACTACCTTTCAACTCAGTGACTTTACCCTGAGCAGAGAACAGAAAAAAATTGGGATTAATCGCCAGAGGAAGCAAAAGATTACGAGAATCACGGACGACGAAAGAAGGAAAAGAATTTCAAAGCATGGAAGCTGCGGGGAATAAGCTTCCCAACAGAGGAAGCTGAGGATCGCTCGTTTTCACACACACACACACACACGCACACACACACGATAATAAATAAATAAATAAATAAATAAATAAATGTCATGATTTATGGTTCCTTTCCAGAAAATTATATTGATATAATTATGGTAGATAAAAAAAAAATTAAGTTTTTGAAATATCTAAACACAATGGTAAATTTGAACTTGGGTACATATCATGCCTCTCGTTTCTTAGGTAAGATGGTTTTGGGGAAAATATTTACAAGATTATTGTTTGAACACCTTCAGGTAAAGTAACTAAAAATATCTAGAGGAATAACAACTAAACAGATCTGCGTTTAATCAAACGTCAGACTTGACATATGGGAATAGTTGAACATTCTTATATGAGAACTTTTGGGAAAATGTACACCTAGATTAAGTGCCACGAAAGGGTGAGTTTCCATTGTTATATCTTAGAAGCTTTCAACGTTGAACGCAAGCATGTTAGTAAAAGCACAGGAGAGGGAAATAGGATACACCCGATCTCATCACTGCATAGAGGTGAGATCCGGTCACTTGAAATGAGCAAAATACTGGCTTGCTTTCCTCCTGAGCTGTAGGAAGATCATTTCAATAAATAGGCCGCGAACTGATTACATAAATACAATATGCTAGAATATTTATGATGACTTAAATACAGTATTGAGAATTATTATAATTAACATAAATACAGTATGCTAGAATATTTATGATTACTTAAATACAGTATTGTAGAATATTTATGATTACATAAATACAGCAGTCTAGAATATTTAACCCGTTTTACAAAGCAAATGAAGATTCAATTCGATCTCTCATCCGTATGTTAATGAACTACTTTGTACTCACAATGCCCCCGTCCCCTAAAATCAAGGAATACAGGTGTGGAAAGTATTCCATGTGATGTGTGTGAATTATCTTTTGTTGGTTTTCTTCTGATATTTTTGCGAAAAAAAATATTGAAACAAACGAAGAAAAACTTTTTAGTTGCCTCGTAATCTAACAGTTTCCAATCATAGTAAAAAAGATATAGTACACAACTAAGCAAGAAAGTGGCGTATTTATATCTTCGTTGTTTCCAAATCCCCAAAACAGAAGTAGATTTTGTTAAAACGACACCCGTTTTCAAATCCCAGGTCCTGAAGGCCAGATTGTTACATTTTCTTTTGAAATTATCTTGGCGACTTTTCATTTTTCTTGGTGGTATTTTCTTTGATTATAAGCTTAGTTAGAATTCTTGTCAGTTGCAACGCTATGTAATTCTTAATCAGTCAATCAGTCTTTAATCATACCTGAGGAAAATTTCAAGTAAAATGATAATAAGCAATGCACTTGCAACTGTCCTCGCGTTGATTATATTTCGGCTAATGGTCGTCAATTTAACAAGCATATGAATAATTGCATATGAATGTGAAAGCTTAATGTCCTAAAGGAGAGGAACAAATACACCGGCGGCTCAACTGTCGTGTCAGATAATTCCAACACTGATAACTAAATCCGTTCGTAAATTTAGTCTGTTTCTGTCATCACAAAATTTTAATGCTATTGCTTATTTCAGGAAAAACCAAACCATTATTTTGTTTGTTTGTTTGTATGGTGTTTTTACGTTGCATGGAACCTGTGGTTATTCAGCAACGGGACCAACGGCTTTAAGTGACTTCCGAACCACACCAAGAGTGAACTTCCTTCACCCGAAATACACATCTCCTACCCCTCAATGGAATGCCCCGAGAATCGAACTCGCGGCCACCGAGGTGGCAGGCAAAGACCATACCAACCACGCCACTGTGCAAACCATTATGCTTTACTATATAACAGACCTTTATTGGTTAAACATAATTATACAAGCGCGAATTGCAAAACAAACCAGTGGAAAAACCTGCAACATATTCTGGCCGAGTTTAATATTTTACGAATGGTTCTTTATTAACTGTTTCTCGTATATTTGGACATTTGACATCAGAAACAGAAGCTGACCAACCCTCTTCTTGCATTCAAAAATTAAACACGAATTTTGAACATTTGTTCTGAGGCTATTGTTCCTTTGTAGGGAAGAAAACTAAAATAACGAGGAAACATGAGAAAAGGAAACACTCCTGAACAAGGACATTTAGTACTTGTTTATTTTTGAGAATATTAAAATGGGAACTGACTGCATACAATTAACAAGTTATATAAAGAAAGCTACATAAAGCGAACATGCAACAGGGTAGCCATACAGTTATTCACAATTCCAATGGAACAAAAGTAAGAAATATCTTTCCTGATAAGGTGGGTCTGATCAGACAACCAACGAAGGGCAAGATCTGGCGCAGGGGATAAGTAAGTACGTCTTTTCCCGGAAGCAGAGCTGATAATCCTAATGAACGTCGTGAGCCGCTTCCATGAGACTCAACGCTGTTTCATGTCCCCTCAATAAAGTCAAGGCAAGTGTGCATTCACAGGGGGATACTGGGCTCCCTGTCTGACGTTGTTCTGGAGGAAAATGACATAAAAAATGCAGAGTCATAGTCGGAGGACGGACGCAGTCTTGAGAGAAGTGTTGATCCTGACGAAGACGTGAGATGACTTTATACACAGGCTTTTTCCGTCATTTCCCCTTTAGTAAACAATCTCATTTCTTTTATGCTTGTTTCTAAGGACCCAATCTGCTCTACTAACAGAGGACTTAAAAGTGACGCCATTCTTCTACGAGTAATGAATATTCACCAGCTTTGAACATATTAGCCCTTTCTCACCGGAACAGTACTCCTCTGGTGGTGCAGTTCTGCAGTTTATTATTCATACGTAAACTCCACTTTGTTCCCAGTCCTCCCTAGACTTATCTTCATTCTATCCTCCAGCTTCTTGCTCATATGCTTTAAAAGAATAGTTCATTAGATTTTGTAATTTAAAAAATTCTCGTGTTTCCAGGCTACTGACATTGTATTTTTTTGTTCATGTGCAAAATTAAAAGATCCCAGTTGGATCTCTCGTCGTTTCTTCCTTCGCTTCTAAATGAAATGAGAAAAGTATACAAGTTTGAGCACAATAATAAGTCTAATCGCTCTCACCTTCATAACTGAACATGCAAACACTACATTACAACCTATAATTGTTTTTACCTACCTACTGCAATATGAGGCATATGGCATGTTTTGAAAAGTGTCTGAATTTACATACTATAGTATCTGCAAGTTAACGATAGATTTTTCTCTTTATAACTGTTCTATGGAACATAACAGTGTGTATTTTTGGCTCACTTGCGAGGCTATTACTTTTACAATGGCAGAAAATAAACGCCCAAAGTAAAAAGTGCTCCTTTTTTAATACTGTAAATCTACTTGGTATTCAATATAATATATATATATATATATATATATACATACACACACACACACACACACACACACATATATATATATATATATATATATATATATATATATATATATATAAAATCATCATTAAAACGAAGAGGACACACAGATGCCTTTACTCCAACGTTTCGTAATATATATATATATATATATATATATATTATATATATATATATATATATATATATATATATACTTATATTTGAATATTAAAGATTGGGAAAAACGTGAAGGAACTTGACAAAAAAAGTAATATCATTAAATGAACCGTAAAATTGATAGTAGGACGCAAATAGCCCTAAGATTTTAGTGGATTAATGTATATGAAAAGCTTATCTAAGAAATAGGAAAGTTTCCGGTATTACAAATGAGGCCTCACACACGACAGTTTAGCATAATACCACTGACATATATATATAATATATATATATATATATATATATATATATATATATATATATATATATATATATTGTTAAGTTTATGCCATCTCTGATTCAAAATATACATTTTTCATTTTATTCGTAATTAAATACAGGAGCATTCGTCTCTCCACTTCCATTGAGGAATTAACTCTTAATCATCGTTTGTCCGTTTGACTGCCCGTGACTTGGGATCGCCCCAGGAGGTCAAGTCCCAGCCACAACACAGAAGGACAAGTAACGCCACCTAGCAGGATTCTGGCAAACCCACTCCAAATTGATAAAAAGATACAAGCACTGGGGATCGTTCTTAGACCCTTTCCACCCTTTAGACGAGCAAGATTGTCCTGCTCCTTCTTGAGCTACTGATTCCCTTTGGAGACGGCTGCTGCTAGTCTCTGTACCATTCTAATGGATTAAATTTCCCTCCCCATCGGCGTCCTGAGAAACAGGGACTCCAATCTCTGACCAGGTAATGTGTACGTTCTGGGTACGGCAGTCAGTCAACCTCAATCTTTGACTTAATTTCCTTTCCATTCTCCTGAGCGATTCCTGTAAGTGTGTTATAATCGCATTGTGGTATAATCAGATTGTGTTATTGCGCTGGGTTACCACTGTATTGTGTTCAAGTGGTATTGTACCTTACGTACTCATTCCTCCATCAACATGAAACTTAAAATACATAACCTTGCTCAGAGCAAAATCGCAATAGAGCCGCTGTGGATTCTGGATTCTCGCCTCGTGTTGCTCCAGGATTCTTCCCCTCCTTTGTGTCTCCCACGTGCCAAGTGTCCGGACAAACCGAACACCTGCTCATCTACTTCAAGATCTAATCCATTACTGATAATCCATTATTGATAATCCATTATCTAATCATTACTGATTACCATTGGTGTTACGCGGCTCTTCGTCCCTCCTAAACCCATAGGGTGTTATAATTTCTTTTTAATATGATTTGTAAATGTAGATATAATTAATTTAGCTAACCTTAGCGTTTGCATAATCAATACCTACTCTGAAACTGGCCCACAGCCTCATTTTAATTACGCTGGTCTCTCCTTGTTAAGGTCATTTGCAGTTTATTGTAAGTTATCCCCCAACAGTTGCGCAGTCCACAGGCCAGGTACAATCATATTAATATATATATATATATATATATATATATATATATATATATATATATAAATCCTCTGTTTATATCCTCATTTTTCTCTCAAGATTCTGTGTATGGTACAAGCAAATAAATTTTCTCTCTGCCCAGCAAACTGGGTTCTCTCCTGCACGTAAGGCTCTAGGCTCTTGGTTCGTAGGCGTCCTTCCATTTTAAAATAATGGGTTTGAAACTAAATTGGTACTTTGGTGTTCTCGTAAAAATCCGGAAAGAGTTTTTGTGAATTTAGCCAACTGCTGAGGCATCTCTCAAACGTTTTTTGGTTATTAATATTCGTTTTATTGTCAAAAAGTAATGGTAAACATTCTTTAAATACGTCGGAAAGTCCCTTCTGATATCATGCCGTCAGGTTAAATAAAAATTTCATGAACCCCTGATTAACTGATCGATTTGTAAAGCATAACTGCCACTTAACAACAAAGGGTATAAACGCACAAAACATTCCCAATATACAAAAAATACTAATCAAAATCATCATAGACATATTCATATCTACAGAAGCAAAATAATGATCACGCACACGAGACTGCATTCATACATTTTAAACAGACATATACACTGACTCTCTAAACGAATACTCACATTCATTAAAATGTAAACTTTCACTGAATTCACAAGTCTGCATGGGCGCAACCGGGCTATGAATAAAATTCAGAATATGGGCCACCGTTAGGAATACTAAAATATAAATATTTTTAAAAGCGACGAAGAGAAAAAAAAAATCATATGCAGAGGGAGTGGTGAACTGATACAAAACAAATGAGAATCAGAATTTAAGACGAGAGGCTGGATCATCCCACCTTCATTAGTGGAATCTGAAAGCCTTCACGGCCACAAGATTATTCATAATGTGTGAGAGAGAGAGAGAGAGAGAGAGAGAGAGAGAGAGAGAGAGAGAGAGACATTGATTCAATATAATTTTAACTGCATTTTTTTTTTTTTAGAAAAATATGCCAAATACGTTTTTAGGAATGAATGTTCAAAGACCTGCTGGAATTATTTTGTCTAATTTCTGTTTTGCAGTCCTTGAATAAATAGGTCGTGTATGCGTGCATACACACACACGCACACATAAAATGGGAAAATGCATGATGTTTAAATAATAAATGCAAAGCATAAATAGCGATGACCAGAACACAAGGGAGTAAACCTTACTACTTTCCAGAAATGAAGTAATAAAGAGGTGAAATGATCTACTTCACAGGTGAAGAATTTCTGCGGGTGGACAATAACTGTTCTAGGTAAATCCCCAAATAACGGTTTAACTCAAACTATTTTACTTCAGAATGAATTCAAAGAAGATTGCAGCCAATTAAATGGACACTGCTTTCTATGGCTACGTGTTTACTGGAAGACTCGCATCCTCTTGAATACTTCTGCTTTCTATAATGTATCCTTGGAAGGACCAAGCACTAGCGACGAGAACAGTATAACGGTGCAGGCGATTATAATAACTGTTATACGTTTTCAAAGACAAGATTCCCATCTGGCAGTTCACAGCAAAACTCCCGTTCTTGGGACCTATGGAAATGGAGAGTAAAGGTTTCAAAGGTGTAACAGGAGGAAGACCTCGCAGTTGCACTCTGGAACCAATGTTAGGAGAGGGTGCAAAGTAAGATGGAAGACAGATAATATGAACGGATGTACAGTAAACAGGAAGGAAAGGGGCTACAGTAGAGAATCTTAAGCATTGCCTACAGCGCACCGTGTGAGAAGCACTGATGGCACTACTCCCCTACGGGATGCTGCCGTCATAGCATCAATAACAATTATTCTGAGAGTACCGGTCAAGAAATACGTCTCCTTACGGTTCCCTATGAACTACCTTATGAACACTAAGAATTTTAAAATTTAGATACCATTATGGTTCCCAGGGAAGCAAATAAGTCACGCAAAATTTCTCCCGACAGATCAAGTAGATCAAGTAGTCATTCATCTTTGTAGAAACTGAAAGGGTTCATAACGTATGAAGTTTACCTTTTTGACATCAAGACAAATGGGTTAAATTATATAAGATAACATCTTATGCAACATGTAAGAGTGAAAATTCTTAAGCTGTATGAGTTGCGTTGTCACGATAAGAATATAATAGAAAATGGAATTTAGGCCAAAGGCCAAACATTGGGGCTTATGAGGTCATTCGGTGCTCAAACGGAAATTTACAATAAAAAGATTTTAAAGGTGTAACACGAGGAAAACCTCGCAGTTGCACTGTAAATCCACTGTCAGGGGACGGTGGAAAGTAAGATGGAAGAAAATATGATTGGAGGTACAGTAAAAGAAATGAAAGGGGCTGCAGCTTGGGGCAGAGGGGGGCTCTGCTAAGAACCTTCAGTAATGCTGACCGCGAGAGGTGCACAGACTGCACTGCTCCTCTACGGAGTTTGTCACGATAGGCGTAATATTGAAACTGACAGAAAAACGCATGGATAGATGGATAAAAGTAAAAGGACACTCTTCCTTCATGCAAATCCATGCACGATTTACTACCTTCGAAACGGACATGACTAAATTCTCTTCGACTGCAGCGAATGATTTGCCTTGGAACGCTACATGTGACAGTCACGCTGACCGACCGACAGTTGGACAGACAAGCGAATCATTCCCCATCATGCACATCTATACTCTGTTTTTTTCCATCTGTCCATCCGCCTGTGGTGGTCGCGCATGGTAACATTGCGTCCCGGGCTTTAAATAGTTACGCTATGTGCAAGTTTTAGGTAAATAAAAAGACATCTTGGTATACATGTGCAACTGAAAAGTGTTTTAATAATTTACTCTATGCGAATTACAACGTTAATATTCGAAATAGGATATAATTTAAAGCCCGGGACGCAGTGTTACCATGCGCAAACACCTCAGGCGGATGGACATATGGAAAAAAAAACAGAGTATAGGCATTATTGACTAACTTTGGACCAAGTCTGTCTGAAATCCTTTCACCCATTTATTACCACTTTTGACAAAGACCCGCTCAATCGTGTGATGACACGGCAAGTGAGACAAACGCTGACGAACAGCCACGCGAATAGACGACCTCTTATCATACAGAGAAAGTCGGACTAACAGGTAAACTATCCCTATCCACATCCAGGTATGATGGTCTACATTTGTACCAAGTTTGACTGACATCCCTACACTAGTGTAGAACTTGCGATGAAACGTTAAGCATGACAAGACACAACTCCCGGACATGCAGTCAGACGGACAGACAGACAGATGTACAGACGAATAAGTAGAGGGAAAAAATACAGTACCCTGCCTTTGCCTATAAAACAACTATATGCGAGTATACTACTGCACAAACGGAAATCTGTGTTGGGTATGCTGGGCATATGAAATTCTGTCTTAGGGATACTGAAATAGATTGCAAGCAATAACTAATTTCGGTGTTTTTGCTGGAATGGTCTGAACGATTTCCTTTTACTTTTGGGAATGCTGTAATGAAAGCGACGGCTGGATCTTGTATTACCCCATCTTCGAAATTTTTGAAGTTCTCCAGCGTTAAAGTCCACAGAATAAATCAGAATTGTTATCAGATTTAATTACTCTTAAAATGTTCGTAATGGTTAAATACTAAACAAATAGGATCTCCTGAACCTAGATGCCTCAGGAGTTTGCTGCCCAAAAATAAATGAAAGCCATCAATGTAACAGTTTAAGGGGACCGGAGAGCAATGTTATATGTCCCTGTTTTTGTAGATGAGGAGCAACAGACATATATATCATCAAAACTATCAAAGTGCGTCTAAATATATCATGGTGGAAAAAGAGTATACTTAGTAATAATATACGTACATCCACACTGAATGTTAAGATAAAATGGTGTCATTTGTTGTCTAAACAATGTTGTCGCTTATCTTAAAACCAAGAACAGAAAAATGTTATTGCTCTTAACATCCTCATGCTTCAGAAAAGCTTCATCATAAAAGCCAAGACCTACTTCATACGTTATTAAGTACAACCAAGATACAACTCGTAAAAGTAAGTCCTCATCGCACAACGCCCGGCAACTGTCAGTTCAACCCAAATGCTTAAATAATTTCATCTATGACGCCATATAAAAATTTCCACCAATTCTTTACATCAGAATGATGTACGATGCCTGCAAGTTTTTATTATATGCTTAAAAAAATTTTTTTTCTTCCTGTCTTCCTACTCCCGTTTTCTGAGTGAACGAAACTGCCGAAAAAGCCAGGGTGCAAGAAGGAAGAGAAATTCTGGAATTGTGGGGAAGAAAGTTAAACAATATCTATTTAAGAGGTAGATGAAACAATTACGTTATAGGGAGAGGACGCATATAACATGCAGAAGTTTATTTGCTTCTTCAGCGGTGACCATGCACCAACAAGAAATACATGAGATAAGGACTGGAATCAAGAGCAATGATTTCAGTCGGGTTGGTATCATGATGAGGTATTATTATGTTAGGAATAAGAAAAAGAATTGTTTAAGTCTCCTTATATTGACAGAAGATGAAGACCACACACCAAAACACAAAGTATTAGAAGTCTCGTATACCAGCACTTTTTCCACGTTGGAAATATTATCATTACATTACCTTATAAAAGGAAGGTTATATTAGATTTCTGTTGAAATGACCCTACGCTGTTAGTCATAAGGCACTAATTAATGGAAGAGGTGCATTTATAAAGTTACCTCTCGCAGATAGTTTCGTAACAAAGATAACAAATAGGTGTTAAATAGGAAATTATGCAACTACGCACATGTATATATAATAGTATAATAGATATATATATATTGATATATATATGCGTGTGTGTGTATGTATGTATGCAATATATATATAATATATATATATATATATATACACACACGCACACACACATTATATATATATATATATATATATATATATATATGCTATTATATATATCTCTATATATTACGAGCACTCCATAATATTCTACACATATCCTTTGAATGACAATGTTTAATGACAGAAATACACAAAACAATGCTGCATTTCGTACATTCAACACGAATTTGCAGTCAAAGTTGTTTCCGCTGTGGACACTGGACCAATCAAATATTTTCACATTTATCTGAATTAATTTCTTGAGAATGATACGCTAGTTCTTATTAGATGGTTTGTAAGGGAAGATGAAAATTTCCCCAACATACAGATTTCGAATAATAATAATAATAATAATAATAATAATAATAATAATAATAATAAAACGAAATAAGGCCCTTTGGAGATTTGGAAATTAACTGGACTTTCAGGAAACGTAAAATTTCGCTGTATATTTTGAGTGTCGCAAATTATTCCGTTCCCCCCTGAAAGCAGATTAGCTGATCTTCACAAAGTTCGAAGACTATACCAGGCATTAAATCATGAGAGATATTGGGATACTCTGAAACTTTAGCTTACAGCCATCATAAATCACTAGCATAAGTGATGCCTAAAAATAATCCCATTCACATGTTGAAGGATGTTGCAGATACGACCGTCTGCACAAGCGTTTTTTTTTTTTTTATTCTGAAGGCCATTAACTACTGATGGAACAAAGACTGCGTTTATTCAATTCATACAACAGGAAAAATAGGTAACAATACACCTTTTGTTGGTTGATTCGGATTAAATTTTTCATGAAATGAATTGCCATTACGACGTCCATAAAAGCGAATGACCATTTCTGTCAACATTTTATACCTCATTGAAACTGCAACGGAAAAATAAAAATACCAACGGAAAAGAAAAAGACCAATAATTAAGGATAATATGCTACATGTTAAAAAAAAAAAAATTGCCTGTTTGTGGGTGGGAGCCCCTGTGGGAGGAACGATGAAAATGTACTCTTACCTTCCGCGTTCATTTCCTCCATCTGCAGAGGACCTTCTATTTATTAGATATCGTTCGTATTCGGTATCCTAATGCAATGATCTGCGTTTACAGCTTTATTAGAATCCATCAGAACATCGCTATAGTGCCATAGTGTTAAGTGCAGGAAGTATACCTGCCGTATGCTTAGGAAAAAGAAAATAAAGATCAAAGGAATGGCGATGTGCCTAGTGGAACATATAGCACGCGCGCGCGCGCACACACACACACAGGCAATAACCGGTTTTGTGCGTCAACAACCTCCACCCCCCGCAAAAAAAAAAGAAAGAAAAAAAAAACGCCCGCTACCACTCGACAACTTGGCTCACTTGTTTTTTTCATTTCGATTTAGGATTGTTGAAAGTATTTACTAGACATATTCTAATTCTATGCGTAGAAGATTTGTCAAATTCGAAAGCCAGAGATGTATTGATGATTTTATTTCAAGGAAAATACGGTATGTTACCAAAACAAAAAAGAAAATCATGGTGCCTCACTTGATATTGTGTAACCCACAACTCCAAAGTTTAACGTGCTCAGAATTTATCCTCAGAAAAAACGTTAATTGTCTGTTTACATAATGAAGTTTCAAAATGTTTCAGAAATACGATTTAATCAATGATACTTTTCAGTGCAGTATCTGACAACCAAAATGCAGGCTGTATTTTCAGTAGAACTGAAGGGCAAAAGCGCACGATCGGTCAAGTTTGGTTTATCGTATTTGAAGTTACTTACCAAATGTCGCAATTTACGGTAACGTATTTCTTGGACATGTAATTATTGATATTGCTGCATTATCCAAAGGAGCTGTAACATCTCATTTTGAATAATCTGCGACACTAAGCCAAAACGCATGAGGGTGATTGCTCGTGGTTGATCCCACAAAATATTTTCTTAAAAGCAACATTACACTGAAAAGAGTGACGGCCTGGGAGACTCTGTTCATTTCATATCGAAAGAGGGGGAAGACAAGATTTTTTCTGTTTTTTTCTTTTAAAGAAGTCTAGGGGGAGACTCTCTGTAGTCCCCCCAGTGTCTAATCATGAGATCTACGACGTGCTACGGCTTATATCCTGCGGTTAATTGAACATCCAAGCACATGACACTAGTGGGGATTTACCGCACACACAGAAGGGCTCGCTTGAGGAAGAAGGCAAGGGGACCTTAAATTCTTATCTAGGGTCCTCCTTTCACCCCTAAGAATGCGGTCTTGCGTATTTTTAGTATCATTATTATTACAGGTTATTCTCTGTCTATCTGTCTCCCTTTATGCAATACTTCCTTTTTGTGGCCTCAGGGCGATGACCAACAGTACACAAATTGGAAAAATCCCATCATAAGTTTCTCAAATATTTATGTCAAATAAGTCTCACGTATTAGGACTAAAAACCAGATTAACGACTGGAAGAGAATATATATATATATATATATATATATATATATATATATATATGAATAGTATATTTTATTTTTCTTTAAGTCGTTAATCTGGTTCTTAGTCCTAATACGTGAGACTCTCATTTGACACACAACACAAATATATACTATTATATAATATACATATATATATATAATATATATATAATATATATATTAAATAGAATTTAATAAATAATAATAGCGGAAAAAATGCCACTCGGACCTTACAAAAAGAACAGGTCGCAGACTGCAACATTAGACCACTGCTTCAAAAAGAGAATGACTGTGTGTGTGTGTGTGTGTGTGTGTGTGTTTGTGTGTGTCACTGCAGCGACTGTCTCCCCTTACCTCCACACCCTTTTATAGACCGGCAACAGACACTGTAACTCGCACCCTTCTTCCTGTTCCTATCTCTTTCTTCTACACAATTGAACTGCTGGAGAGAGCTACTACGAAAAACTAAAAAAGGTAAAAAAAAATTCTTATCGTAAAAAAGAGAAGTTAGGAGCATTATCATACTGCTCAGGCTATGCAATACTGGAAAGCATTTCTGGTGATTTAGTGGTGGGGATGAATTGTTGCCGAGGCAGGAAATAAAGATAAAAAAGAAAAATGGAGTACTCTTTTCATCCTGGAGAAGTTACAAATACAGGGCTGAGATTCATGGTGGGGAAGGGGAAAAATTACGGTTCACATAGATTTCGATGGCGTGAGGTGGAGGAGCTTCCACACGAAGAGGTGATGTAACTCTTTTTGGGGATAGGGCCAATATTTTTCCTTTGATTCAATTCGAAGGGGAAATGGCGCCGCCTCAGGCCACTGTTATGACTGACTCAAGAACGCTGCTCACTTTTTTTCCCCTCTTCTTCTTATAAAGAGTCGTTTTACCAGAACACTAACTTAAAAAAATTCTTCTAGGGGTGGCCCAAGGGATTAGTAAGTAATTTTATCGGTAAAATTTATGCACTGAATGTTAAATTCATTTTAACAAGCTGCAGTGTTGCAGAAATTCTGCAATTGTTCCAAAAGATTATCTGTTATTTTAAGCTAAATTTCTTTTCGGTGCGCAGGTTTTAAAATATACGTTCATTGGGCGTTAAAATTTCCGGCACTCCGTCAAAATACATTTCATAGACACTTGTTTTTGACATATATCACAAATGGGTGGGGGATTGTGTGGCGTGCTCATTGAAAACCACTGTGTTAGATTAATATGTTAAGAAGATTTCACAAACAGAGACATGTATGTAAATATAAACATATATATATATATATATATATATATATATATATATATATATATATTACATATATACTTTTAAATATGTATATAATATGAAACACAACCATAAACATAAAATACCGTAATAACTATATATTTATATATATAGAATATATATAATATATATAATATATATATACTATATATATATATAATATATATATATATATATATATATTAATATAATATATATATATATATATAATATATAGTTATATATATATAATATATATATAATAAATATTATTTATATATATATATCTATAATATATATAATTAATACTATATATCATATATAATTTTAATTTTAAATGTATATAATCAAACAAACAAACAATAAACGATAAACATAAATAATATATATTTAATATTTATAGTATATATTTATATATTTATATATATATTATAATATTATATATTTTTTAAAATTATAATATATATATATATATATATATATATATATATATATATATATATATATATATAAACTATTTTATAAAGGGAAAGCTTCCTAAAAAACATACTAATGAATCACGGATAAAATACAACAAAATTTGTCACCACATACACTTAAACAGAAGACTCTCAAACATCCACTATGCCATTCACCGCAGTCATACATGCAATCCTTGTTTCCTGGATGCTAAGGCCACTCATCCAATACCTTTTTCAAGCCTTCAAACGAGAAATAATTAGGTCTTCCTTTCCTCCTGCCTCCTAATGCTGAGAATTATATATGAAATTTACACCAACCTATAATCCTCCACTCTTGTCCGTATAAATTCTTTTACCTACGATAGTCCTCTTACCACTTATACATATCTTCACAACATTCACCTTTTAATCTTATTCCAAACATGCTGTGGAAATAATCAGCATATGTTGTTAACTTCAACCTTTTTTTTAATTCTCATTCAGCATCCACAATTCACTCCCATAAAAGAAAGCTGGGTTAGCAAATCCTTTATACATTCAACCTTGGTCTATCACAAACAATCCATGTTTACGATTAACTCTCTGCCCCTGTATACATCGTACTCTGTTGCTTCACCTAACCTGGGACTTGCCTCTTGTCTCAACCTACCATTACCCGATACATTTCATCTCAAAACCTGCACAAATCAACGGTTTCCACTCTCCCTCCATCCATATTAACACTCAATGCTATATCATCTTCCTGGTTTCCATTTACCTTCATAACATTACTCTTGCATACTTACTCTTAACGTTCTCTTCGCAATAATTTTCAACCTTTTTATTACCTTTTTCGGTCTCCCGTAGCGAGTTCATGTTGAAGCGTTTCACCAAACGCAATGGATTCTGGAGTTAATCCCTTACACAAACAATTGGCCCTACACGCGTTTATATAACGGTTCTTTATAGGTTGTTGGTGTAAGCTGCTGGTAAATGTTGGCAAGACTTCCAAATATTTTATTTTCTGATGCCGCTAGTAGCAAAGTGATATTTTTTTTACTATCTACTGCGTTATCATAGGAAAACAGAGCTGTTTTATTTCAGGGCAGTGAATAATTTACTTTTTTTTAAGCAGAAAAATAGACCTTACCAATGGCTCACCCTTCCTCGTTTAGGGTAACATCAATGAAACTGGTATTGTTTGCTTAATTCTTCATTTGATACGACTCGACCACAGATACTTTATCCAGTCATTCATTGCTAGTAAAATGAGCATAGTTCTATTTGCTCTACGGGAACATGATTATTTTTTCTCTTCATTAAAAAAAAAAGGAAGTAATATTATTCCCCGCATGGAGGTAGTGCCGTCAGTGAATCTCACAAGCTGCACTGTAGGCACAGCTTAATTAAAACCTTTAATTTCAACTCTTCAGTACACAGAGATTCAAATTAGTTTTATAAGGAAACGAATTCCATATGGAACCGATAGTACATTATGACTTCAGTGATCCATCAGACACAAGTACTTTCGTTCTGGAACATTCTCATTAAATTCATTATTTGTCATTCAGAAATCATCTTGCATTAGGAGGCATTACAAATAACTAATTACAATTCCTTTCAATAAAAATTTATTCAGTTCTATTTATGTGATTTATTTTCCGAGAAAATAACACAAAAATTACCAGTAGTAGAATCTTCAAAGAAAAGTAATAGTATCTCGTACTTTGTCTAGTCACTATGATGAAAATGATTAATATTTGCATTCCACGAGTCAATTTCTATATAAAATTATCGCCAGTTCCTACGGGAAGTCCCACTGCCTCCTGCACTGATGTGATTCCTGACTGTACATAATATAATCGGAGGAAGAAGGGAATCTTCGTGCATGCCGTCCTCCACTTTCCTTACATCAGCACGCTGTTATAAATGAAGTCATCTCCTTCCCCTATCTAAAGGTGATGGCTTTACCAATAGAACCCCTTTACTTCGAGCGTAAATATTCGTCATTACATGTAATGACTTGAAGCCTATAATTTTACGCTGAGAAAAAATGCTTTCCATCAGAAATAACGAACGCTTACCAATTTTCTCTTTAAGATGTTATTTAATAATTGCAAGCAAAAGGGATTAAATAAGTATATGTGCGCAACCTTCTTTTCTACTGTCTTTACAAACAGACATAATTTCATTCATGGAAAAAGTTATTGGGCTTAAAATCACCGAAGCTAAAATCCTAGACATGGTGGATATAAAAAATGAACAGGTTCTTATTCTAATCTTTAATATATATATATATATATATATATATATATATATATATATATATATATATATATATATAGTACACACACACACACATATATATATATCTTACAAGTGTGTAATGTGCCACGAAGTACCCAAATTCCTTCACTCAAGTAAGCTGCCCTTACAGCTCAGCTTGTCTCCAAGCAAGACATGATATCTGATAGATTAACATTACACACTGGTAAGATTATATATATATATATATATATATATATATATATATATATATATATATATATATATATATATATATATATATATATATATGTATATATATATACACGACTTTAAAATTTAATTTATCACAGTTTTATTGAGATTCTTGGGTTCTTAAATTATAGCTTTAGCAATTCCATGTTGCTATTCGCAATTATGTTCACTTATTATTTCACAAATGATTACGATCTTAGGTATCGCTAACAATCAGTGAAGAAAGTTCAGCCAACCTTGATTAAGCTAACTTGCACAGATGTAATTTAGTAGATAAACTTAAGTAATAAAAATTCAAGATTTGCACCATATGATTACAAATGTCAAATATGATTTACTGTCCTTCGCAAATACGCGCACGTAATGAATGCCGCACTTACGTAATCTACATTTCTGTTTTTAACAATTTGCTTAAAAATGAGTCACACTCACACAACAAAAAAGGAAGAAACACCGCCCCCCACCCCCCAAAAAAAGCCACGGTACAAACAATTAAAAACATGACTACGGTTAGCTGATTGCTCATCAGCAAAATCTAGAACCGAGACGATTAAAAGATGCACCGGGCGCAATTGATTAAGAGAACCTTGAACCTTCACCTTTCGTTGCTGCTTATTTATATAAATTGCAAGAAAACAATTCATATCTTTCTTCATTTCATTTTCTCCGGTGCATAAATATCTTTTTGTGCCGACTTGGTTTATCTTGAAAGAAATGTGAAGGCAATCAGCAGTTAGTAGGGGAAAGGAGGACCGCAAATTAAGTGAGGAATCATTATTGCCTTTCTTTCTCTGCTCATTCGTGCACTGTCTTGAGAGTTAAGTAAGTGGCCCCCACTCCACCCCGCCTTCCCCCCCCCCCCCCCAAAAAAAAAAAGGCTTTATTTGCAGACTTCTGTCCTAGGATTGACCTTTTTGATCTTTCATACCCCTTTTCGAGTGGATTTATTGAAAAAAATGGACGACCAGGTCTTCTGAACATAAAAAAATAGTCGTGTTTCTTTTCTTATCTGCTCACATGACATCGAGTTGAAATGGTCGTTTGTCTTTCTGTTGGTTTTTCCACGAATACTGATTTTTGCTGGGAGGTTTTTGCTCACGAGATTTTGTGAACGCAACATACATTAGCATACAGTGATGTATCGACATTGACTTTTCGAAATTGCGGAGCTTTGCATGGACACGATTACAAAAGTCAATGACATTTCTCTCTCTCTCTCTCTCTCTCTCTCTCTCTCTCTCTCTCTCTCTCTCTCTCTCTCTCTCTCGTCTTTCTCTCTCTCTTCTGACATTAATAAACCGATAATTTGGTTCAAACTGGACTTCCATGATGTCCACGAAAAAAAAAAAAAAAAAATCATCGAATCGAAACACACCTTAAACATTAAGACGAGTGATACCCAGAGCGAATCACGCGATGAGCCCAATTGGCTTATGATTCCATGATTCCAAGTTTCAGTCCCTTCGTTCCGGATTAAGTCACGGCCTGATAATGTGTCTTGACCTTGAATATAATCGAGTACGAACTCACCCGTATGCCAATCTCATTATTTTCTACCTACCGCCTTTATCATTACGGAAAATTATCAGTGAAAGTCATAATAGTACTAAGGAATACATGGTGAAACCTAGCATAATAAATTAATATTATTCATCATACATACCTACACTTACCACCATACTTACATAACATACATAAACTACATACTACATAAATATATACATCATACTAATACATATACAGTACATACATATATATATATATATATATATATATATATATATATATATATATATTTATATACATGAGTCTGATCACATCACCGTGATTCATATATACGCATTAGGCTACAAATGTCCTTTAGTATCTGATTCGCTCTACCTCGTAATTGATATATTTTCATATATGTTAACCGAAGGATAATTTTTTCGCGCCCGGGAGCCGACGAAATTATTATCAGCTAAAAATGCCCCTTCGGTTGACATATGTGAAAATATATCAATTCCGAGGTAGAGAGAATTAGATATTAAAGGACATTTGTAGCTTAATGCGTAATATATAAATATATATATACTATATATATATATATATATATATATAATATATATATTATGTATATATATATATCAAAGAAAATTTAATTGGAGTTCAGGTCAAAGTCAACGGTACCTGGTAACATGAAGCATGTGGGTAATAAACGCATGAGTACATTACATATCTATTTACACGATATCCGCAGAATATGTCCTGGGTTCCCGTCATATGAGACTAGGAATGAAAGAGCTTCGGGACTTCATTTAATAACAAAGGCAACAATCAGTGCTTGCATCATCGTCGTCATCAAAGGTTTAATCATACGTCCAGAAATTAAATTTGCTTTGTTGCCGACTGACCTTATTGCAAATATAACAATGCCTGGAGTGATATGGAAATGATTAAAGGGAGATTAATCTGTCACTTATCATGGGTCTGCTTCACTGACTGACTGATTTTGTGTTTCTCTCTGCCTTTAAATTGGAAAAGGTCAATTTGACAAGGATTTTTCTTTATATCTTCGGCTTTTAGCGCCTTTGGCTGAGGCAAACTCGGTTATGTGCATGCATAGAGTGTATTTAGAAGTGGCATAAGCATAACTAGGGGTTAAATTATGTCGATATAATTACGTCAAAGAAGTCTTCCATCGAGAAGAACTAATGAATCGGTGATACCAGACATGAATCAGAGGAATTAAAGGAAGAACACATCCTCTAGGTCTGGAGAAGCGAAATTAAGAGCATCAAGGAAGGATATGGACAGTATTTCTAAATGGTTGCTACCGACGTGAATGAGTGTTAGCTCCATTTCAAAAATGTGTTACATTTCTCCCCTTAGACTGATTTGGATATCTCAGCAAATAAGTTCAACCTGATCCAAATTGTTTAGTATTTATCAACTGTTACAACTGTACGACAACCGACTTTTGCAAAACCACATGAGAGCAACATTCTCTTCCCACACACCGGATACCTTCGTTTTTCTTTTTTCTCAATGTTCGACCATTAGCAAACTTTACACCTTCGCGCAAAAGTGATTTATCTCGAATGTCGAGCCGATTTTTCAAAATAAAAAGGAAGCCGCGTCGAAGAGATAAATTAGCGTTTCCTAAGCTCCTCACTTGTTACCTCACGTCTTTTACTTGGTCTGAACCACTCTTCTCGATGCAATGCAATATTAAAATCATTTATTTAGTTGCCTTTCATGACCGTAGAATCTCTCAATAGCACCTTCAACCTCTTTGCTATGCAATTTGCATTTCCAAATTCAATAATATGATAAAATATTAATTGAACGTCCTATTACCTATTAAAACTTTAGGTAACAGTTTTACCATCCTAATTCATTTTTGCATAATGCAATCTTTCTCAATGTTTTCATTATTTATACTAAAAACCTCGAAAAGGTTTGGGTATTTCGGGCATAAACTGAGTATGTTATGTCCTTAAAGATTCGAATGAACACCAACACACGATATGTACAGGTTCCAGGTTTGCCGCATTCAATTTTAAGTAATAATTTCCTACTCAATAATACCCGTGCATTCGTACGCTCATAACCTTTGTAAGTGCCCGTACGTGTAATATGAAGTTTAGTGTCTAGTATTTTGTCTGTTTGATATTCTGTGTAGGTAAATGTGACCCTTTTGCGACATTAAATAGTACATTAAACAACTGTAAATGAAGCAGTCTTCGGAATTCACAGGTTTTAAGTTCGTCTCAGCCGAAACCTTAATATTATGAATGCAATCCCAGACTCTTAAATATGTCCTAATAACAGTATTCGTGAGTGAGTTAAGGGCATTCAAATAACACCATGACTGGCACTCTCCCTTATTCTCATTCAAATATCTTTTCTACCTATCGTATCTCACGCGAAATTCATGCATGCACGACCTGCTATTATTCGTCATCAATACAAACCCTGCATAGCTAACAATCCAGGCGTTCGTTCGTAGAAACCGTTTTCTTATATAATTTCGGAGCCATAAAAAACTACTTATTATATTAAGTTCTATATCGTGAAAACACAACCGGCACACACATACACACACGCACGTACGTACTTACACCTTACGCGTTTTACCCTACGGGAGAGGAGGAGTTACGAGGTTTTTTAGTATGCTCTCTTCCTTGACCCCAGCAGGCTGGTCCCAATTCACTCTTTGGTGGAAAGGAAAGCGGTAGGCTGGGGCAGAACCACAAACCTATGTACGCCAGCCGAGAGCTGTACCACGTAACCACTATATATATATATATATATATATATATATATATATATATATATATATATATATATATATATATATATTCTATGAATGTTTATCACATCACCGTGATTCATATACAAGCAATAAGCTACAAACGTCCTTTAATATCCAATTCGCTCTACCTCGAATATAATATATTTTCTTACGTTAACCGAGAGGTTATTTTTTTTTAGTTGGTAATTACTTTGTCCTCTCGTGGATTCGATTTCTCTTCTGTGTTCTGGTTCGAATCCACGAGAGGAAGAAATTATTATCAACTAAAAAATTGCACTTCGGTTAATATATATGAAAATATATTATTTCCGAGGTCGAGATAATTGGATATTAAAGGACATTTGTAGCTCAATGCTTATATATATATATATATATATATATATATATATATATATATATATATATATATATATATATATATATATATATATATTATATATTTAAATAAACACACACACACACACGCACACACACACACACACACATATATATATATATATATATATATATATATATATATATATATATATATATATATCAACATGGAGGCTGAAAGGTTGAATCAAAAGCTGAAGCCTTAAAGTCTGAAGTAATGTTATACACAGAAGTAAATTTGATTTCTGCTTGTGCGTGTATTACTAACATGGTATGAATTACAAAACAATAAGCGTAAAGTTAAATAGACGTAGACGCTACAAAAAAATCCTACAAAAAACTCTATAAACCTTTCTTTCAGAAGTCAGTTATTTTCAAAAGTGCCTTATTTTAACGATGGTCTGCTGCTCGTTGTACACAGAATGATGAATCACGATTAATTTTCCATTCTCTCATGAAAGGTGGCATCTTTACTACGAAACGAAGTTCCTCGGTGGACGAGTTGTTTTCGCGCTTGGCTGCCAATTCGGTGGGCCGAGGTTCGAATCCCGGCTCGGCCAACGCGGAATCAGAGGAATTTATTTCTGGTGATAGAAATTCATTTCTCGATATAGTGTGGTTCGGATCCCACAATAAGCTGTAGGTCCCGTTGCTAGGTAACCAATTGGTTCTTAGCCACGTAAATATATCTAATCCTTTTCCCTAGGAGAGCCGTTAATCAGCTCGGTGGTCTGGTTAAACTAAGATATACTTTACTACGAAATGAGCGAAATTTATCTACCTTTGTTATGTAATTGTTGGTGGCGACCCGATAAATTCAACCCTCGGTTTGAGTTTCAGCTTCTTTTAAACAGATGGCGGAAAATTACTGCTGCATATAAATTTTTCCTCCGGTATAAAAAGAATTACAGTCATTAAAGTTTGCAAGTGAGATGACACACCATAAAATTATGCAAGAAGTTTACTCTCCTGAGATTTAAGGAAATTACCAATTTCATAATAGCATAAATCTTACAAGAATATAAGTCGGAAGGACGTGTCTCCCATAACGACCAGAGAGAGAGAGAGAGAGAGAGAGAGAGAGAGAGAGAGAGAATATTTAATAATTCAAAGAATTTACCGTGCACGACAGATATGGAGAAGAAAAAGATATCGTTCTTTCCAGTTTAAAGCAGTTAATCAGAATTATTCACACATCCCTAACTTTGGGTAACTGGTATGAAGAGTAAAAGACACGCTAAATACAGGATGCGTATCTTCACGCAGAACGCATGGATTACGGTGTACGGACCCGCGCGGATCCACACACCGGTTAATTAATCTCCTCCCCACACAACAAGCATCTCTGAGCTTAATTTAAAACAACAACAAAGCTGCACGCGAAACCCGCGTGTACAAGAAACACAGCACTGCGCCTCAGTAGCGTGATCGGTATGGTCTTGGCCTGCTACCTCGGTGACCGCGAGTTCGATTCTCGGGCATTCCACTGAGGGGTTAGAGATGTGCATTTCTGGTGATAAAAGTTCACTCTCGACGTGGTTCGGAAGTCAAGTAAAGCCGTTGGTCCCTTTGCTGAGTAACCACTGGCTCCTGCAACGTAAAAACAGCATACAAACCAACACAGCACGCATCTGTTGTACATATGTTTTCATTCACATCATTGTTAAATGTATCATTCTATGTTAGCATTTCAGCCATATGTACCATAGCTTCAGTCGTGTCTTGTACATCGATTTATTTGCATTTTCCCATCCTCCAACAAACACAAATGATTGTATCGTGAACTCTGTTTTGGTTGGTTATGCTATACCTGGGTTTGTGCCTGCACAGGCTCTTGCTCCTAGAGCAGCCCATAAACTCTGTTTTGTTCGTTTGTGTCAGGCGCTACATTTCTACTCGCAAGGGCTATTGACCTGTCTGTTTGTTGTATCAATACATTTTTCGTGTTACTCTATGAGCAAGAGCCCGTGCTGGCATAAGTCCAGCTTATTCAAAACAACAACTGTAGAAATCAGTAGGTTTGTAGACGCAACTTCTCATTCACGCCTTCGCTGCAATGGAATGCAGTATTAGTAAATTAATACTCAAGAGTTTCTCAATATACTTAGAAGTCCCTAACGGTTCCATGTATAAGAACAAGCTAAGTTTTTGAGGTCCTAACGTTTCTTCCAATAATCCAATACAGCATATTGGTTTTCTCTACTTTAATTTTATTTCAGATTTGATAGATGGCTGTTTCCAGTTGCGGCAACTAATTTAGTTACGGGTGTCCAAAGGAAAAAGTTGGAAAAACAACCTTAAAGCTACATTAAAAATTAAAGGCACGACAGGCGGCAATTAATTCAACATATACTATCCATAATCTTACATGAAGTGAATATCCTATAACTGGGAATTGGGTTGAATACTTTACTTGTGAATTATTCTTCAAGTTTCCTCTATCACATGAATTTTAATGTGATAGAAGACTAATTTTAAAGTTTATAATTAGTCCTCTAACCCATTCTTTCAGAACCTTTCCCTCATCTAAACATACCTTTCACATCGTGGTCAACCATTCAATTTCACTTTTACCACTACCGCAATACCTCACTTATAATCTAATCAGTTCAAATAACCCATCACTAAGCGCTCCTCTCTCTTGGCGCTCATTACAACAGAACCTTAAACAACTTGCTCCTACTAGGGCAACAGGTTGTACTACCAACGTGGTAGCAGCCTACAGGAAAAAGGCTAGTGCTCCCCTGCCATGGGACATGGTGCATTAGGCTCCCAAGCAGTTGGTACTTCCAAGGGCAGATTTGACCACTATAACCAAATGGTAATATTTACTACAAACGCGGTATTTAACAACTAATTGTGTGTGTGTGTGTGTATATATATATATATATATATATATATATATATATATATATATATATATATGTGTGTGTGTGTGTGTGTGTGTGTGTATAGTCACAGGAATTCCTTCAAGCATTTATTAAACTTTTTTTCGTATTAAAATAATTCCAAATTAACGTAAAAAAAGCTAGAGTAAGAGACCAAAGTTGTAGAAGTTGTTTTTCAGTTGGATTTTTTTTCCGTTATCCTTAGTATGCCTCTAAAGTGTCAAAACCGAAGGTGATTAGCCACATGCATGTATGTCATTTTAATGTCCTGTCAGAAGGACTGCTTTTGGCCCTTGTATCACCCAGCCTAAACCAGCTAAAGTGCAAAACATGATAAGATGCTTGATCAATGCCATCATCGTTTCTAGACGGGAATTGAAAGCACCTTCGGGGACTTCACCCCTCTCACGCCTTTATATAAATTCCCCAGTCAATCTCCTGAGAACCATTAAGGAATATCACACCTCTGTCCTGTCACTTCCAACTGCCACCACTTTTGACCTTTGTGACCTGACCCCACATAGGCATCTCCACCCCTTGCGACTTAAAACTCTCGACTGTAATTGTTTCACTATTGTTACCCCTTATTCCTGAACATTACTGGCCAGCCTCTCAACGACTTTTCCAGGTACCTGCCCAGATTAGCGGCATACTCAAATAAGAATACAATGGCCGACCGCATTTAGAAGGAAATGGTCAAAACATGAATGCATTCGAAGCTGACATGGTATAAATACTGGCTCTGACAGGCTATACTTTGCTAGTGTGTTTTGCAAAGTTGCTGTCGCTTATCCTGTGGGATGGGGACTCTGCTCTAGTCCCACTTAAACGTGCCTCTAATGCTGTCATTCTGAATGCAGTCCTTGTCACTACCCGCCTTGCCTCTGAGTGCTATCTCTGTGAACCCAGAAGCACTGTCTTCATCTTTCCTCTATGGTGGGGAACTGTATGCGACGCTCCTTCCACTGATGTGCCCTGCTATGCGAGATTGGCTCTGATCTACACAAGTCTCATCTATGGACTCAGGTAATAATTCACTAGAGGTATCAGAAGAATGAAATCTGCAGGAAATAGCAATAGAGTTCCGTGGAAGATGTTTGTCCGGCTTCCTCACCATTTTTCCTTGTACTTGATTTTTCCACCTATTCTCTTGTTCTCATAGCTGCATACCTATCATCGTGTCTCCTTCCGAGATTCTTACGATTATTTACTGTGGTTGTAAACATAAATACAAACATTATTATAACTTATTGCTCATATAGCAATCAAGTGATTCCGTGCTGTACGTACTTGTTGCATGGAAGTCATCTGTAGTTCAACAGTCCCAACCATCTTACTGCCAGTGTCATATACGGTCTAGTATCCCAGAGACCTCTGTGTGAACAAACCTTGCTTACTGTGTGCCATCTTATATTGTCTAAAGATCCTACTACTTAGTTATAGACTGTGATTAGCCTATTGAGACATAGAGGTTTTGCTTGTAGTAGTGTGGCACTTTGTGTCGATATTGGAACTAGAAATGTAAATTCTTGTAGTGCCACGGAACTCTATTGCTATTTCCTGCAGATTTCATTCTTCTGATACCTCTAGTGAATTATAAGATAAGTGGACACACCTAAATTTCCATTGGATTCTAATTTTACTTTAGGATTACCTTGAATTCAATAGAGCTTAACCGTTTCTGTTCACATGGTTTGGCTGTCTGTAGTCAATTGCATTATCATATAATATAAAGTAGAGCCATTCCTCCAATTCTCATATCACACCCTTCCAAGTCGTGAACACCGTGACTATATATATATATATATATATATATATATATATATATATATATATATATATATATATATATATATATATATGTGTGTGTGTGTGTGTGTGTATATGTATAGGTAGGTGTGTGTGTGTCGTGAGAGACCTTCAATCAAAAGAAAACTAACCAGGCAGTTTAAAATTGGTACTCATATTATCTTTTCATTAACCCAGTAGTTCTAATCAAACTGAATATATTCATAGGCAATCATAAAAATTGCTGTAATGTAATAAAAACTAATTCAACTTTTGCAATATGATATATATTTGCTATATATTGCATCCATCAGGATAGAACCCTTCCAGTATCATAAATCCAAAAGTTAGTAAGTGAACGGGATGTGCCAGAAAGTAACTCAGAGTGAAGAGGAAAACTTTTTTTTTAGAAGAGGGAGAGAGAACAGGAAACCCATTCCTATCCAGAAGCTGGAAGAAAATTCGAAAAATGGGTAGGGATTCGCTGCTATTTCCGCTGCGTCAAGCTTCTTCTTCCATAATTAATGCCAAAGCAGCAACCTTCAAGTCTTGTAGAAGCAAAGTAACCTAATTCCACTTGATTCAGATGACCCACTTAATGAGTTCAATAACCTTTCATCAGCGTTTTTATCTGACGGATCTAAATAACTGATAATAAGGCAATTTTGTCCGCCCTAATTTCTCCTGTAATAACAGTAATTTTAAACACGCACCGCCCATTTCATCCTTTTCACATTTTCGTTTCTTCCTTGGTCAAGGACTTATCGGCTCTTTTCTCCCCGTCCAGGTGACGGGCGAGATGCATAGTTTTTCTGCGTTGTTTGGTTTTTTGTATATTTTTCTTTTTTTTTCTTTTTATAAATGGAATGCAAAAAATGAAAAACCATTGTGAACGAAATGAAAAGAGAAAAAAGTACATCGTTTAGATGCTTAGATGGTTAAACACAAAAAAAAAAAAAAAAAAAAAAAAAAAAAAAAAAAAAGGTCTTCAAATTTCAAAACCTTAGGAAAGTTGATGATGTTTGGCGATCTCAACAAGGAAAGGCCCACATTTACGAGTCATATTACTGTGGGCTGAAGTGACGCTGAACTGCCCAAAGACACTTAACATAATTCTGTCTAGCTATAAGCATTTTCTTTTCATAACATAAGCCTACAGAAGATCAAAGGTACGCTGGGGATAAGCAATTGCGCGTCCACTGGATTGCTCTAATTAAGGTAAATACAAGTTAGTCTTTGAGAATTTCAAATGATTTTGAAGTCTCTTCGGTTTAGAAATTAACGAGAAACTAATAATTTCTGCCATTCCCCTTTTCTCTTGACGGCTGTGCTCTAGATCCT
>NC_087202.1:71580380-71645380 GCF_015104395.2 Macrobrachium nipponense | reverse complement strand
CCTTGCTATTACCGGCTTATGAGGAAGAAACCTTAGTATATCTGACCCTATGTAGAATGTGATACAAAATCAGGTCACAGAATGGTAGTCGAGGGCAGCTGAAAGTTTAATGTCATGATGAAACAAACGGAAATGGTTGAAGCCGTCATTTTCGAAAAAAGTTATTTGTCTTTTATAGTCTATATTATCTTCTTTCGCAACACTAACCCATGGACAGAGTTTCATATCTGACTGCATAAACACTGAACCTTTACACTTCATTTCCTATACAGTAATATGACAACCAAATAAAACACTGTGTAGGTTCAGAAATAACGACGAGGAAAATGTTTAAAAATCGGTTGAATAGCGAGAAAGAAATATGATACGACTTTTCATAACAAAAGGGTTTGATCTAAAAAAAAATATTACTTGCATCCAGCAACACTTGAAACACCTGCAGCATCGTATAACTTCACTTCATCAGACAATGAGTTTCGGTAAAAAAGAAATATATATATATATATATATATATATATATATATATATAATATATATATATATATATATATATATATATATATATATATATGCATTCTTTCGGTGCCTTTCAGAACTTGATGAATGACTCTGTCTGCTTTTCTCCTCAACGTTCCTCTGGATCTCACTCAGTCTCACCCAATCTTCAGTCCCATTCAATCTTGCCTAAGGCAATCAATTCGGATCTGCGCTGCATCCAAAACTAGTGCAGATGCAACTTACTGTCTGTCATTCTTTCCTTACTGGACGCAAGTCTCTCTTCTTTTGTTTGATAGAAGTCTAATTTGTTTTGGAGTCTTTTTCAGAGAAAAATCAACTTCAGTCTATTTTCTATTGAAATATATTGGTAAAATATAATAAATGATGTCTTGAACAGTATATAAATAATAATCATACGGATATGTTTCTTCCCCACAGAAAAATCGTTTCATGTATGAACTAACAACTGCTAGACTGTTTATTCGATAGATATTTAACTATATTTCTTATCAAACACTTTCACCTGTGAGTATTTTACCCGACGATGAAAAATAATCCCTACACACAAAGATGTACAGTGTGGTACCGATAAATCACTAAATGAGCAGTTCTTCTTAATTCTTTTGTCAAGACTACAAAGTCCAATTATGTTTATTATAATTATTTAACTTCGATAATTCGCTTAAACTTCAAGATTCTACACTCTTCATTGCTTTGACTGAACTCTGAAGACTTAAGCTACAGCGTCAGCTGTAATTATATACGTTCATAGTTGTCTTGAAATTGAACGGTTCCAAGATTTTGGGTTCTATAAGTCTTTCATTTCATTAGGTCTCTGAAAGAGTGGCTCTTTATTTGAGAAGGTTATCCCCCGGTGTTGACTTTAATAGGTTTCACACCTTTCAATTCCTCCCGTTGTTTCATAATCTCAATATGATATACATACGCGTACCACCAATATTTAATGAAACCTTTCATTCTTCAAGGGAATTTCCGCAAAGGTTTGTCAGTCCACTGTCAACGGAAGTATAAACCTTCACCGTAGCTGAATGAAATGCACGGTCTTCCTAAGCAAGAGCGAAAATGCCATTTAATCTCATTCCAGTCTTTCCCATTAAAAAGTCTGATTTATTATCACGCTTTGCTCTCCGTAAGTTCTTAAACATTAATTCTGAATTGCATAACCTTGTCCTCCATTGTCAAAGGAACGCAGTTGCGTAGACCCTAACAACAAACATCAAGTCTTCCTACTTGACAAATGAATGTAAGCAACGAATTCAAACAAACACATTAACCAGATATTAACAAAACAAGTTACCGCCGTGGACCTTACAGCCTGAAAGCTGAAATTATTTATGCATCTGAGAAAAACACTGCTGTGAATGTTTTGAACTGCGAAGCGAGAAACCACAATTTAATGGCTCACGCAATCCTTCACATTACGTCACGTCATTCTACTGAAAATCTGTCTGTAATTGAATAAGTGTTCTAACCACACAACTCAAAGGTAAGTCTACAAACAAAATGGAAATTTCATTTATGTGATTCTCTGGACGAATAATTAGTAATTAGGTGCTATGTTATAAAATTTGTGTCTTCATAAATAGTGACTTACGTACATATGAATAATCATATACCGCTTCCTCATTTCACACACGAATATGATTATTGTAACTACAAATTATAGAAGTTCTGGTGCCTTAAAGAGCTTTCTGTAAAACTATAATATGGCAACAGCTTGGAAAGGAAATAAGTGTATCCAAAGGCTAATTGCCCGCATCATACTTCAAGTCCACACGAAAGTGACAGAATCGAAACGTGCTTAAAGTCTACGGAACATAGTTTTCACATTTAAATATTGTCATAACACCTGCTTGTTTAAAATGTGCACCGGTTTGAAAAGTAATTTCCAAAATCCCCTTTTCATGCGAGAAGCCATATTTGAAAGCGATACCTAGAATTTGACTCGGAGCACTCTCCTGACTCTAACATTTCTCTTGCTTTTGTTTTGGCCTTTTGATCCTATGGCAGGGGTACTACCTGCCTTCAGCCCCGTCTCTCAGGTCTTTCGCTCATTCATTACAATTTGCGCTTTTAAAGCCAGTCGCCAGTGGACGTTGTCAGTTATCTTCTCTCTATGGGTTTCCTTTCCCTTTTCACTTCCATTTCGCAAAAGGTTTCAGTACAGTGTCTACCTTTCTCACTGTACGTTTTAGTCTTTTCTATTTCCAAGTGTTCGCGAATTCCCTACTCGATCATATTCCATCTTTAAAATGACAGTGTTTGGTCTTTCATAAAAGCAAATATTTTTCATGCTTCTTTCTTTCTGGTCATATTATCTATTTTTCATGTAAAAGAAAGAAAGGAAATTGTTTGGGGGAATATCACGATAGTTCATAATTCTACACACCTCCAAAATTAAACAGATAATCACCATCTCTTCCGCTATTAACTTACTGACAGTGTAAACATTAAACTGTCTAATTGATATCCTTTCTAAATAAAATAAAATTCAATCACAAAGTAATTAGATGTCAATTTATAGACAAGCTCAGTAAAAAATAATGGTCACACCAATTACGACACAAACTTTTGTAAGATGCGATTACTCTTTCCAAACCTTATTTTTGTAACTTCTGCACTTATCCCTTACATTCCTGTGCACCACTGCCAAAATCATCCTAATATTCCTTTAAGAATTAAGGCATATATACCGAGGAGGGGAAATATTTGACGTGGCATTAGTGACCTCCATATTTAAGACTAAGCTCGCCCATAAGTGACACAAAGATGCCTCAAAAAGGACAGCCTAGAGTGGCGTCTTGTCTCACGCTCTAATGGTCCGGAATTTCCTCCCAAAAATGAGGGAAAATAAATCAACGGAGGCTATTCAGACAAATTATGTCTCGTTTTTTATGAAAGGAACGAACCCCCTCTTCCTTTCTTATGGTAGACGAGGCGACACATTCGTATAGCAAAATTATTATGTAACTTGAGTTATTTGGGTTATTCTGCACGTTCTTTCCAGGAATTTGGTGTTGAGAGGAAGAGTAATTTTTAGTCTGTGATATGTGGTTTAATTAGTCTGTTCACAGCTGTACATCCATTCACACATGCATTCATTCCTTCACTCGTATGACACATAAAACAAGGATAAAAATATTTACTAAAAATATAAACAAGTAAAGCAAACCTAAAATTTTGATATTCATCTATTTATCACGGGAAATGCTATCGATATTTACCAGACATTTTAAAGTTGAAATAAAAATCAAAGTGCAATGAAAATATTAGAATAACGACAATGACATAAAAAGTTACTGGACTGTAATGAAGATCATCTATTAGAACTCACTTGTAAAAAGGATAAAATGTGATAACCTGAATTCAAGGCCCTCTAACAACTCAACACAAATCTAATCTTCTTTCTCTCCTCCACCTAATGGTACTATATTCGTCTCACGCGGATTGCCATGATCGTTGATTCATTTTCGGTTTCCCAACGAACTTATTCTCAGATTATTTCACTGCAGCTAACCTTGTCACTTGGCCTCTAATCTACACAGTATCTTGTCAGGTCATTTTTGTCTGCACTCTGTCGGGCATTCAAGTTTTTAAAAGACTGGAGAGTCTTTCTCGAACATTCCAGATGATCTTTCGTTGGAAATTTGTCACCGGTCTCTCCACTTTCTAAGCACTGGCATCCATCCCTCATCCTGAGAACACTATTTTGAAATAGCTATTCTGCTTTGACTCGTCCAAATATCCTTCTACGATTTTTAGTTCTTCTACAGATAAGGAAATGTTACAGATAAGGCTGATGGAATTTACTTATCGCTGACAATCTAGATAAAAAAAGAACCTTTATCTCTGACTAACCGCGTGGGGAGTCATAAATGAAGATCAATGTAACATACCGGCACTATACCTCCCTCATCATCGTCAATAAAACGTTTGGTTAACCATATGTCACATCTCTTACTATTTCTACATCTTTTAAACAGATCTGGAACAAGGTCCTGTTGACCAAACTCCATTTTACGGCTACAGTTCTTGCTTCTAAAAGCTTTTTAAATAGAAAAATATTAAATCTGTAATCGGGATTATACTATAACTCCACTAGTCTTCTTTTCATCAATGAATACAGTCAAATCTCCTTTTCCAGAACCCATTACTCTGAAGATGGTTCTACTTCCCAAGGGTTACAGCCCTACCTCTAAATCCTAATTGAAAACTTTGTGAGATATGTCAGTCAGGTGTCGCATGACATCTGGACGGCTCCTTTAGATTTAAATTTACATTTTTCCGATCTTGTGCTCTTTCTGATGCCAGGGACTCAGAATCAGTGTTCAGTGAATGACTCAGCTCTTACACATAGTTCTATCTCACCTCTAAACCGTTCTCTGCTCATTCTATAGATTTTACCTCTTACTTTGGTTATTATTCAAACAAATACATTATGGACGCCACACTTGGCAACTGGTGTACTACGAGGAAATCCTGACCTCTAAAAAATATCTTTTTTTTATCATATTCGTCGCTTTTCATTCATAAATCTCTCTGACTCCATCCTAATTTCCTAAATTAGGTAATCTTTCTGTTTTTCAAGATTCATGCTTTTTTTTATTATTATTATTATTAAAGGTAGCCTATTATCGGGAAGACTTCTTGCAGCAACCTTCGGAGGATTCTGGGCCTAAAGCGCTTTTGTTACAAATTCTGATTTTCCGTTACTTTGGATGTTGCTTCTTGAGAATCACATTTCTGCATAAAATTCTAACTAAACGTTGCCTACTGTCATAGTTCTGCGACGAAGGTAACTGATTCTATTCATCATTTCATCATTAATATTTTTTTCACACTATTTTTCGATGCAAGGGTCAGTTTGAAAACCATACTATGTCTAGAAGATTTCCCTTCGTTGTATTTACAGAAACGAAAAATTTCGTTAATAAAATATAAGACCACTCGGATGTGCACGAATGTTCGTTTCCCGAGTTTCAGTTAATCATACTCAGTCAGAAAAACACGAAAGCAATAACGGTTTCCGTCACTGTCACTAACTTCAAGAGCTCAAAGTGTGTACGCTTCTCAAAACCAGACTGCGAAGGAAAATAATTTTTTTTTTTTTGCTTTCCTGGTTTTTCATCCGTAACAACAAAAATAAATTGGCAAGCATAAGAAGAGAATATGCTCATTTGAAAATGCTTTTATGTTTAAAAATTGTCAAAAACGTCGAATATGACTCACGAAAATTTGGAACGTGATTAATATTTAAATAAAGGCAAAAGCCACGAAGGAAAGTGAAACAATGGAATACCACTACAAGGCCTTTCGACTCTCGTCCTTTACTAAGCAGACTTAGTAAAGGACGAGAGTCGAATGGCCTTGTATCGGTACTACTCCATTGTTTCACTCTTCTTCGTGGCTTTTGCCTTTATATATATATATATATATATATATATATATATATATATATATATACACACATATATATAATAATTATATAAAATATATAGATAATCTATATTAAAATGCCTTGAATGTATAATATATATTATATTAAAACACATACAAAATAATTATATATATATAAATACATATAAATATATCTATATATGCCTTTATGTATATATATATATATATATATAATATATATATATATAAACACTACATATATATATATATATATATATATATATATATATATATATATATATATATATTGTACCAAGTAATAAAATAATTTGTACCCTTAGCTACGTATCTTGGTTGTCAATAAGAGAACTTCTGACTCCATTGGTAATTTTTCCTTTAAAAAAATAAATTGTGCTAACACTGTGTTTACTTGAACAAATCGACAGATTATCACGACTGGATGGTTTGGAAAACCTCAGCAAGTTAGAAGTTCTGGATCTGCATGGAAATCAACTGCATCACGTGCAAGGCCTCGCCCACCTCAAGGTAAGAATCTCGATCTTCGAAAGCAAGAGAAAGAGAGAGAGAGAGAGAGAGAGAGAGAGAGAGAGAGAGAGAGAGAGAGAGAGAGAGAGAGAGAGATATTTACTCATGAATGAGGGCTTTTTTTCGCATGTTTTCGCACTAAATTTTAAGAAATAATAACTTTGACGACACTTCCTTTCCCAGGCAATGTGAGTGTACAATGTCTGAGCAAATTCTGGTATTGCAAAATGAAGTTTTCACCCAGACTACCTGTTCAATAACAATTTCCATAAAATTCGTGACCTCTAACTAATCTCGTGAAAAAAAAAAAAAATCGTGACCTCTAACTCCAATCATGTAGAAATTTTTTTTCAATCACTGACAGTCATAAGTCTTATGTACACTGTACACATCCTCTCGTGAGAGAGAGAGAAAAAAAAAGGAAAAAACTCCTGTCCGTAACTAGCTTAGTATATACACCTCTTCCCTCTATGTTTTTACCTTCCTCTTCTCGGCAAACCTTTTGGAGTATAACTGCTAGTTCTAGGTCCCTCTTCATTTTGACTGCTTACGCATGCGCACAATATCGGAAAGACGCGCCTAAGGAATAACGATTCTTTCAAGAATTTAAAACAGAGCCTCTTGTTTGTTTGTTTGTATGGTGTCTTTTTATGTTACATGGAACAAGTGGTTATTCAGCAACGGGACCAAGGGCTTTACGTGAATTCCGAACCACGTCGAGAGTGAACTTCTATCATCAGAAATACACATCTCTAACCCCTCAGTGGAATGCCCGAGAATCGAACTCGCGGCCACCAAGGTGGCATGCCAAGACCATACCGATCACGCCACTGAGGCGCTTGAGCCTCTTGTTTGTGAAGCCCGCGCGCAGTCCGTTGCAACAGGAGAGTCCCCACGACGAGTATACTTTTCCCATTACGCTATGTTCCATTAAGGGAGCTGATCACTGAGAGAAAAAATATCACAACGGCCGATATTGTATAAATAATTCCTGAACAGATGATTTCATTGAACAAATAGCTTCCACTTCATAAACCTCACAGAAATCTCATTAGCAACACGTCTAGCAGCCGTGTTGTTGCTACGCTGATCTCCCTTATCATTTAAACTTTCAAACTTGCAGAATATGAAAGACCTTCCTCTTCAGTACCTATTTCAAATCACCTATTCAGCTCTCGTCCTCATTTCTTTCTTTCTATAGGACCAAACAATCTCAAATCTCGATTCATATACTCGCTGTAAAAATTTTATGCCGTCCTCTCTCTCTCTCTCTCTCTCTCCCTTCTCTCTCTCTCTCTCTCCTCGTATATGTATGTATGTATACATGCATATATATATAGTATATATATATATATACATAATAATATATATATATATATATATATATGTACGTATTTATATATATATATATATAAATATATATGTATATATATATGTCGTACAGACCTATATATATAATACATATATATATAATATATCTATATAGATATATATATATATATTATATATATATATTTATATATTTATATGTATATCTATATATATACATATGTATACATATATATATATATATATTATATTATATATATATATATTATATATACATATACATATAATGAGAGATAGAGATGTTTATTTCCCTCTCTCTTCACACACACACACAAATATATATATATGTATATATATATATGTTTATATATATATATATATATATATATATATATATATATATATATATATATATATATATATAGAGAAAGAGTAAAACCAGCACTTGTACATAAAACATCCTTTATTTCCTTATGACTACCGGTTTCGGAGTAACTGTCTCCATCATCAGGTCTATACAAAAACACAGAAAGAAAAAAAAATTAAAAATCATTAAATTACGATCGATCATTAGAATGAATAAATGTTTCACAAAGGTTACATTGTATATATAATAAAAAAGAGTAATGTACAAGCATAAAAAAGGGAAAGGAAACAATATTAAAAAATAAATAAATAAATACCTGTATCATGAAGGCATACAAACATACACACTAAAAATTTAAAAACACAGCATCTCCGTGGACCTCTCGTTGTTACTGAGGGAAGGTTTCAACTTTAAAGTGTAGAGACTTTCTACTATTGCCAGCTCCATGGGGGCCACTCGACTAGAGAGAATGGAAAATGAATCTAACCTTAGAGGGTGATCACTATTTTCTGCGTGATCCCGTATGGCACTGAATGGTGGTTTTGCTAAAAGCCTGTTTGTCCTAACTGATCTTCCCAAGTGTTCAAACCATCGTACACGTGCTTGGCGCTTTGTTTTCCCTACGTAAATTGCATTACAGCAATTGCACTCGTATTTATATACAACATGAGACTGTAGTTCTGGGGGTACGATGTCTTTGTACTTAAACAAACCACCAATAGTATACTTAGGCTTGAACACTACCCTAACATTAACTTGAGGATAAAATTCTCTTAAAAGTTTTAGTAGTCTATTTTTAACAGAAAAACTCTTATTACCATAGAAAAACATGGTAAAATACAGTACTGCTTTATTGGCTTTTAAAATGGAAACTTTCGGGAACAATAACTTTTCTAGCTGTTTACCAACATATGTATCTATGAAAGCATTATTAAAACCGTTTTTTTGAAGCATTTCTTTTATAAACTGAAATTCTGAATGAAGACTCAAATAATCTGAACAAATGTTAAAGGCACGGGTCACAAGTGTACAGACTAAATTGCGTTTATAAACTATAGGGATGAATGAAGAAAATTTAGTTGTGAGTCCAGTAAATGTTGGTTTCCTGTAAACTGATGTTGAAAAAGTGTTATCGCTGTGTTTACTTACGAGCACGTCAAGGAAAGCTAAAGTATTATTGTTCTCTACTTCTGAAGTAAATTCAATATTTTGGTGTTTTGAGTTAAAATAATCAAGAAACAGGGGTACATGTTCTTCAGATCTAATAATTAAAAATGTATCATCTAAATAACGTCGGTAGAACAGTGGTTTAAAAGAACTGGGACGATTATCTAACCAAACAACTTCTTGATGAGATAAAAAGGCATTGGCCAAAGTAGGACCGAGATACATTTTTAATTTTTAGATCTGAAGAACATGTTCCCCTGTTTCTTGATTATTATAACTCAAAACACCAAAGTATTGAATTTACTTCAGAAGTAGAGAACAATAATACTTTATCTTTCCTTGACGTGCTCATAGAAAGTCTCTACACTTTAAAGTTGAAACCTTCCCTCAGTAACAACGAGAGGTCCACGGAGATGCTGTGTTTTTAAATTTTTAGTGTGTATGTTTGTATGCCTTCATGATACAGGTATTTATTTATTTATTTTTTAATATTGTTTCCTTTCCCTTTTTTATGCTTGTACATTACTCTTTTTTATTATATATACAATGTAACCTTTGTGAAACATTTATTCATTCTAATGATCGATCGTAATTTAATGATTTTTAATTTTTTTTTCTTTCTGTGTTTTTGTATAGACCTGATGATGGAGACAGTTACTCCGAAACCGGTAGTCATAAGAATATAAAGGATGTTTTATGTACAAGTGCTGGTTTTACTCTTTCTATCAAGACTCCGTTTTCCAAGGGATAGATCAGTTGCAGATATATATAATATAATATATAATATATATATATATATCTATATATATATATATAATACATATATATATATATATATATATATATATATATATAATATATATATATATAGAGATATAGAGCAGAGAGAGAGAGAGAGAGAGAGAGAGAGAGAGAGTGATGCCACCAATGCTCGCTCATCTAATATTCACAGCAAGGGGTGGGGGTTGGGGGAAACGAGCGCACATGCACAGAGCACTCCCCAGTCACAACGTATCGTGCACGCATAGATCTACACGCAATATGTGAACACGCGCGAGTGTGTACCGGCGATCTTTAGGAAGGTGGAAACAAAAAACTAAAGCATTACTAAGATGACATACGACAGGCTTAATTGAAAAGGAAAAAAGAATATTCATATCAAGAGACGCAGCGTCCCTGTAATACCAAAGATTTTTCTCTGTATTCATATTTTGAGGATTTAAGTCCTCGAAATTGACGTTAAGTATACCGCTTTACTTCTACATAATCCTATTAACCTCTCACATGAAAGAAGAAGCTTTAAAATATTACTTCTCTTATTTCTAACTGTCGTCTTAGGCTCTCCCACCCCAGGCTCTCTCTCTCTCTCTCTCTCTCTCTCTCTCTCTCTCTCTCTCTCTCTCTCCTTTCCAGTGACTACATTTACTACTACAAATTCATTTGACGGCTATAAAATCAACAAAACGGTGACTCTTCTAGACACAAGTCTGTGCCATCGCTACCCATATGCAAAATATAGCCTAACGTGTTTAAGGACTGAACTTATTTTCTAGTAAGTAGTATCAGAAAGAAGGTTGATTAAAAGAGGATAGACAAAAGATTCCAAACCTTGATATCAAAGGAAAAGCAAATGGCTCTTACCGGAGCAATAGCCGAAAGAATATTTAAGTTTGTTCACGGTTAGAGCACCAGTTAAAAAGTTTTGTGGATTTTCATTTTTTAAAACCTGACCAAAAGTTGGTCTCTGTTACATCTTTATTCTCATAATAACTAATGCAACGTTTCCCTTTGGTTCAGTTATACATTTTTAAGCTTCGTATCGCTGCTATCTTAACCCGTCCAGACATCTGTTCAGTGTATCTGAATAATACGAATAACCTATCATTTCGTATCAGTTTTATCAAAAACATGCTCAGGGCATTTTTAAACGAAATCACACACTACGATCAGAAAAGCTTCCACTGAAATAACTAGAAGTCCCTTCGTTTTAAAGCAATTTCTACATTCAAAAGAATGCCTAACTTTCGGTAACATTCAATACTGCAGTATTCTTCCACAGATTCATGAACGCCCAATTCAAAGGAATTTTATATCAACTAGGAGCTTCTGTTAGATTCCCAATTGGCCTCCTCTGCATACCACTGAGAGAGAGAGAGAGAGAGAGAGAGCTTGAAGGAAACGGCAGAATTTACGTCAGGAAAAGAATTCCACGGCTTTCCATTTATAGGAAAAAAGAACAGCAGCAAGACCCGATTAATTAGCGAAGCGAAAGGAAGCCTTTACAGAATAAGACAACACGATCTCAGAAAACTGTCATCTATATATAGATTCACTGGGGGTTATCTTCTTTACGGAAATAAGAAAAAGGAGAACAGTTTATAATTACTGAAGAAAATCTCTTCACGCTCATACTTTAGTAGATGCACATCAACCGAACATCTGATGTCTAGACCAGTCCCTTACGACGCTCCTGATTGGCTGTTAATAAGCCAATCACAGGGCTGGAAAATCTCAGTCTCTCTAGAGAGTTCACACAGACAGGATATATGTTCCACCTCTCCTAAGGGATACTTTTGAAAGACGTATCCCTCAGGAGAGGTGGAACATACATCCTGCCTACGTGAACTCTCTCGAGAGACTGAGACTTTCCAGCCCTGTGATTGGCTTATCAACAGCAATCAGGAGCGTCGTAAGGGACTGGCTTAGACATCAGATGCACGGTTGATGTGAATCTACTATAGTATCATCTCCCTATCTTATAAGAAGAGTAGCATGAAATGGAAAATTATGCAAAATCCACTAAGGACTCGAAGAATTTCATCTTACCAGTAAAAGATGAAAAACAGCAGAAATAATTGAACTGATCTTGTGGCGGGATCACAAGCTAAAAAAAAAAAAACAAGTGCAAAAGCCTCCCCACATTAACCTAAACGATCCACCTGCCAAACACACCCTCAGTCACAAACAAATACATCAGGTCAATATACAAAAACAAAACAAAAAAGCAAAACAAATGTACCTACCTACACCTATACAAAAACAAAACAAAAAAGCAAAACAAATGTACCTACCTACACCTATACAAAAACAAAACAAAAAAGCAAAACAAATGTACCTACCTACACCTATACAAAAACAAAACAAAAAAGCAAAACAAACAAATCCTACCTACCCTATAAAACAAAAAACAAAAAAAAAAGCAAAACAAAATGTACCTATCTACACCTATACAAAAAACAAAAACCAAAAAAGCAAACAAATGTACCTACCTACACCTATAAAAAACAAAAAACAAAACAAAAAAGCAAAAACAAATGTACCTACCTACACCCCTATACAAAAACAAAACAAAAAAGCAAAACATGTACCTACCATTACCTATAAAAAACAAAACAAAAAAGCAAAACAAATGTACCTACCTACACCTATACAAAAACAAAACAAAAAAGCAAAACAAATGTACCTATCCTACACCTATACAAAAACAAAACAAAAAAGCAAAACAAATGTACCTACCTACACCTATACAAAAACAAAACAAAAAAGCAAAACAAATGTACCTACCTACACCTATACAAAAACAAAACAAAAAGCAAACCAAATGTACCTACCTACACCTATAAAAAAACAAAAACAAAAAAACAAAACAAAAAGAAAAACAATGTACTTACCAACACTCCAGATACTCCGGGGCTTTGCTGTGCTGTCTGCCGTCGAGGTCGCGAGATCCAACCACAACCCAGACCTACACACCACCACAACAACAACAACAACAACAACAGGAACAGGCAACAACAACACAACAACACAACCAACAACAACACCAACCACAACCTAACAACACAGCAAACAACCAAGGAACACAACCACAACTTCACACATAACAACAAAAACTCAACAACACAACAAAAGACCAATGCACAAACAATTACCAACACAAAAAAAACAACAACACAAAAAAGACAACATACACACCCACTAACAACACCAACAACAACCCTCAACTACAACAACTCACATATAATAACAGGAACACACACAACTCAACAAAGACCTCACAGCACAACAACTCTTAAGCAACAATATCAACTGACAAAACAACAACTAAACAACAAACAAAACACAACTTAGCTGACTTTAAATTCCTCCATAAACTGCTGTCTAAACTACTTATCAACACCAGCTCTCACCAAAGACTGACTCTGTGACTCAAAAACACTCAAAACACAGAACTCTAACAATCAACAGCACCAGCAGACAGCCCAGAACCTATCAACAACCAATTCAGTCATTAACTATCCATACAGCAATTACATCCTCTCATCTCCTCTCTCTCTCTCTATCTCTCTTCGTCGTCTCTCTCTCTCTCTCTCTCTCTCTCTCTCTCTCTCTCACAGACGTTGTCAAATGGAACTCCATAACTCCTCCATAATCTAAGACTTTTGCAACATTGTTATATTAACTGGACACTTAAAGCAAACTATTCAGCAGATATTGCTGCGCTAGGGTGTTTATTCGTCTACCTATTTATTCAATAATCATTTACTTATTTAATTATTAATTTATTCATTCATACACCATTCGATATAATTCCACACTTAAAATAATGGCCGTTCCTATTAGAGAAGTATAAAATTATATTTTGAGTCAGCGTATCGTTAAAGTTTACTCTCATGGATCCTATCACTGACCAGACTGACCGACAATTTTTATTTCAATTTCAGATCAGTTGAATGGAAACGAATTATTTTTGAAGTTCATGCGTAGATATGCAAAATCAAAAATATTTTCAGACACTTAAATAACAGAGATCAGGCATATGGTGGCTATCATGAATGACCGGCAATTGGAAGTGATAACTGTTCATTATAACCAAGCATGCAAGCATATTCTGGATGAAGTCGTGTATTAATATTATGTTACTTTTGCTTTCGACTGAATTGATACTAATACAAAATTTGCATTGCGATTCGCTCTGAATGCCCTATTTAGGGGATGGCCATTCAACAGAAATCGTTCATTAATCTGAGTTAATCCGATATCCAATATCTATTCTCCACTTATTTCCAACTTATTTCATTTATCAATCAGACAAATATTGTTCGAGTTACAGTTACTGAACTGAGCTGTAAAACCTTTCTGAATTTTTTTCCACTTTCCATTTTGGAGCCGCGGCCAAGGGGATGCGACTTTCATCATATACAAATGCCGTTATTTAGAAGTTGCACCTGTAAATTGTGATCCCTGACCTTTGTTTGCAGTCACGGGTTTTGTCACAAGACTCCAACGAACATCCATCTGAAATACCGAAAGCTACTCACAGTATAGGTGCGAATTGGCGTATTGAATGGCTAGACACTTAATTAAATGTATTATGATCATCTTCATGCTAACGCCGGGCAAATATCATAAGAAATTCTGTGATGCTTCTGGCAATCTTGTTACGATACGTTAGACCTACATGTCACAACGGCAATAGCTTTTATATAAAGAACAGTAAATATGGATAAAGCATGTAATGTCAATGACCGTCAAGCAGCAATAACCAAATACACACACACACACACACACACACACACACACACACACACACACACACATATATATATATATATATATATATATATATACGTATATATATACACGTACATAAATTCTTCTGTTCAAAACTGAGATATATGCACACACACACACACACACACACACACACACACACACACACACACACACATATATATATATATATATATATATATATATATATATATATATATATATATATATACGCCAAACAGTTTTGATACTTTCTCTTATTTTTATTTAGATAACCAAGAACACAAATAAAGATTAAACCTTCAATATGTATAAACAAGAGTAACAGCGCGAGATTCACATAAGACTGCATTCGTGACAAGAGTCCATCTTGTAAACGAATTTATGAACGCAAAGTATTCTCATCCTCAATTTAGCCCTCATATATTAATAAAATTTGGGTTTGCTTTGTTGCAAACAAATACGTTTCCTTAACTCAATGAAGGAGGAAGAACGGCTACGTCTGCGTTGGAACCAAGACGCCATTGCCATGATGTATTTCACATTACTCGAAAATTTCCATTACCATAACTTTGCAGCAAACACGCAGATTTGAACCCTTGAATTTCTTGCTGAAAACAAACAAACAAACAAACGAGTACCAAATACAGGGACAATGCTCTTTCGTAAACGTGAATATTTTCCTTGTATAAACAGCATATTGATATCAAAGTACTCATAGCTTTTCCTCAAAAAAAAAAAGGCTTGTCTAAATCATAACTTTCGAAATAGAAATCAGGACATAGAACACGAGGAGTAAACGAAAACATTCAAAGAATATAGTCAGGATCTACTGTGGTACTTTTTGAATGCTTTTTGCAGGTAAACATACAGCACAACAAAAAGTTTCTATATTTTTGAACCGTCATACTCCATTAAAGTAATTTGATACCCATCACACTTTGTGGTTATTATATAATAATTCTAGGCTATTACTGGAGCCTTATTTTTTACATAAAAAGTATTCTTTCTCATATCATCTCTCACTGCGCGAGAATCGCATATACTATAGTAAGTACTTTGGAATGAATGATTGCGCTTCTGTGGACTGTGGTTAAACAACTGCAGCTATCGACGCCGTAAAATAATTAATGAGAATAAGAATATATTGAGCCATACCTACAGGGACGTTTCTAATATCCATGTTACAATCGCCCCGATTCTGATATATAAGTTATTCACAGTCCAGAGGTGGGCATTTTGTTTTATACAAAGCGCGTTCTATTCATGATGCAAGATCTCATTACCTCTCAGAATTCTTCCCTTCGTAAGATTATGGCCAATTTTCTATATCGGAAACCCAAGAAAATACAAAACAACGCAAAACATCCTGGCTGAAAATTTAGTTATCGTTCACACATCTTGTATCGGAATACCTTAGCAGTATTTTGGAGACTGTATCAAATATAAAAGTTGATTAAACATGAATTTCATTGCCTATGGGACTGCACTAAGAATCATTCCCAACGTTGTTAAGGTCTCTTTCTAAATATATCCGCATTTTGTAAGATCCGATATGAAACATGGTTCTCTCCTGATATTACTCTTGCACAAACACTGAAACATGAACGCTGCATGTACGCTCTCTCTCTCTCTCTCTCTCTCTCTCTCTCTCTCTCTCTCACACACACACACACAGGTTCACGTGGCTCCAGTAGAGAAACCGTGACCATTGCTAAATTTATGATTTTACAGCAGCCACATGGAAGCCACATTGAGCATAAACCTTCGACACAATGAATGGAGCAGTGACTGTTAGATTAATATGGATGGCTAAAGAATGAGACACAAATGATTCGGATACTTATTCATGAGAGGTTAATGCAGGAGGGCAGAAGAGGAGAGTTACACAATAAGATAGGTAGCAGGGTGTTACGAAAAAATTATCAAAGAGACCCAGAGTGTCTATATTCGCCATGGTGGAACTGTATGAAAAGAGTTGAGCAAACTCGCCTTCGTGGTAGTAGAGTGCAGATTTTGAGGGCGAATGAAAGCAAAAACTTGGTGTTGAGATGAGGTTTCTTTATATGTGGCGTCGGAAGAAATGAAATGGTGAGAAATATGAAGATGCACGGAACAAATTGTACAAAAGTGAAATGGTATTTCAATCAGCTAAGGTACTAAACTGACGTCCTCAAAGCAACGTTGACATCCTAAAGGACTCGTTTCTTAAGTATTGATTATCTAGAGATTTTCATTATGCTGCGGATAATTACTTAACTGGAGCCACGTGAACAGTTTATGTACCTGTTGTAATCAGCTGTGCCTGACTTCACCTAAGTGAAAAAGTGGCCATAAGCGATAACAATTCCAAGAATCATCTGACTAACTTGAGTAGCTCTCCCCTGTCACTTCCTGTATCTATCAGTCTTTCATTAGAGCTTAAAAATTAGTTCGCTTTCTTTTTTATCTTTCGAATGTGTAATTTTTAATAAAAGGCTTGTTTACTGTCAGTCTTAGCTTGGAAATAAACTAATGAAGAGTCGGTTTTTTAAACTTTAGCTTTAGTGCTAATTTATTAGACCTATGGGCATAAGTTCCGGCTTTTGACGACCACGTAGATTAGCCAGAAAAGTGTTGTAATAATTGTTAGGTTTTAAAGTCGAAGTGAGCAGCAATAATTATATCTGATACTCATAAAATCCGAAGAAATATTTTAGTCATAACCAAATTAATTCAGTTCCTAGATGACTATAAAAAGTGGCAAGGTTGTTAAAGCAGCCAGACTGGAGCTATGTAATTAACTGAAAATTTAGAATAAGCATCATCGTTTAATTCTTGCTATAACAAGATGAAAGCTTCACAAAAATTGGTATGGTATATCCCTAACTAAACGTTATTTATGTTACAAAGCTTTCTCAGTTATTAAATCCGGGTGAACAGCTTACTATAGGTTCCCAATTTTATGAGGAAAGAGCAGTTACAAGTAATTTTGTTTAGGCTCAAGTTAAGCCCATGGTACAGTGAATCCGGTATGAGTTGGTTGTTGGAGTGTATGTTGTGGCTCAACACCTGGGAATAAACACGTCACGAGTACAATTGAATATATATATATATATATATATATATATATATATATATATATATAAACTTATCTCTTCTTTCTGTATTTCTTGTTACCTTCTGTTGCTTCCTTCAAACGAACACCATATTCTTTGGAAGTTTGAATTTAAAGTCAATGGCCCCTTTTGGTGGGCTTGTTCCTTATGAATAGGATTCATCTTTGGAATGGAATAATAATAATAATAATAATAATAATAATATATGTGATATATATATATATATATATAATATTATATATATATATATATATATATATATATATATATATATATTATTCGGAAGTTTATTTCCTGTTTTTAAGACATACATTTCCACGAGCATGAGCATTGTGCCCTATTTGGGAGCTGTCTCAATCGATGGCTATAATGCAAGTTACCCTAAATTATCCCTTCATGGATGATTTGCCACTGATACCGTGATTGTAGGCAATGGTAGCTTACCTCAACTTTGAGATAGAGTTTCGGTTAGATGTGATATTCGAAAAGATTTCCAAGGTATAGAGTGTGCCGATAACACCAACAGATTTTGCTTTCCCTGCGATCTATAGAGATGGCAATATATTCAACCTTGAGTTCATTGACTTGAAATTAAAACTTCCAAAGAATATGGTGTTCATTCGAAAGAAGTATATAAAGTCTTTTGGAGAAGTGACAAAAAAATCCGCACGATCCACTTCTTAACATTAACGTCAGAAGAAGAGTAATATCAACATCACAACGGAAAAGATAAAACAACAAAGACGGAAACGAGGACATAAAAAGAAATGAGAATTGATGACGTACCATTTAGCTACCACGGCTTTGTTTCGAGCTTCAAAGCTAGATAAATGTAACAAGCGCGATAATTAAACGTCTGAAATATGAGAGGACAGACGTCCCCGGCAGATGGCATCACGCAGGCATTATAAATTCTTATGCGACATACTTAATTAGGGATATAAAGCAGATGCATGGGAAGGACCATAAGTAAAACTGATCGAGCAACTAGCCTTCCTCATAGCTGATCGGTGCGTACTGGGGCAGAGAGAGAGAGAGAGAGAGAGAGAGAGAGAGAGAGAGAGAGAGAGAGGAGAGGGGGGGGGGGAGGAGGAGAAGGAGGAGGAGGAGCAGAGAGAGATCAGGTGGGTGTACCAAATCGGATTAAAGATATCGAAAAAAGAAGAAAAAAAATTTAGCTGGGTACTGACTTTTTACATTGAAAATGGAAAAGCGAAACGAGTAAAGGGCGTAGAATCCTTTTCATTAATAGGGAAAATGCGCTAAAAACTGCAATAATTTAAACTATCATTCTTAGTGGAAATAAATTGGGGAAAAACATTTCCAAATGGTGAAAAAGCAAGCGCGTATTTAGACAGTCAGGAACATTTTTTTTTAGAGGGGTGGGGGTTGCGGGTGGGGAGGGGGGTTTGTATTTCAAAACTGGATTAACATAAATTTTTTAACTGTAAGCGCAAATAATGAATTAAGACCGAACCCCAAAGAAAATTCAATTTTATATTCCTCTTCAAGCTCTATTGCCTACCCTTTCCCTTTATAATAGGACAACACTTCTTTACATTTACCACTCAGCTCAGAAAGTCTCTCGAAGTATGGGAGCAATTTAGCACACACCATTTACTTTAGTTGAAGAGAGAGAGAGAGAGAGAGAAGTTTGAATAAGGAAGAAAAATACAACCTAGGGAGAAAATTATGCACAAAAATATGTAAGATTTGTCCTTTCTGAAGACATGACTCATTAAGCTCCTCTCCTGCAATATTTAGTACAAACGAAACCGAAGGCAAACTAAGGTCGACAGGAATTTTCTCCTGGGAAACCGAAGGCAATGTAATGTCGACAGGAATTTTCTCAAGGGATACCAAAGGCAGTTTAATGCCAACAAGAATTTTCTCAAAGGATACCAAAGGCAGTTAAATGTCGACAAGAATTTTCTCCTGGGATACCACAGGCAATGCATTGTCGCCAGGAATTTTCTCAATGGATAACAAAGGCAGTTTAAGGTCGACAAGAATTTTCTCCTAGGATACCACAGGCAACGTAATGTCGACAAGAATTTTCTCCTAGGAACCCACAGGCCATTTAATGTCGACAGGAATTTTCTCAAAGGATACCAATGGCACCTGAATATCGACAGGAATTTTCTTAAAAAAAAAAAAAACCAAAGGCAGTTTTAAGTCGACAGGAATTTACTCAAGCTTGATCGAGTCAACGTCCTTGAAATGTGCTAGTGTCCACAGAAAAAGTTCAAAATTATAACTGCTTAATTAAGTTTTATAGCTAGCTTTAACCTAAAGTAAAAGAGAAAAAAATCTCGCAAAGCAATTTTGTCGTAACTTCGAATCTAAAGCACATATAACCTCAGAATATAAAATGCTTTCCTTATAGAAACTATAATAGATTATTTACCACTATCTAGTAATAATCCTACTTACATATTTTACATGATAACTTTCCGGCACAACAAGGCGCATCTGACTTCTGTGACATCTTTAAACATGCACAGATGTCCTTAATAAGACGGGAAGTTGCTATGAAAAATACAAAAATATATTTCATGAACGTACCCACTCTAACGCTTCAAGAGGCAATCACTCATTACATTGAGGTAAACATATTCGCACAAAAAGCTGCTTAATCACAACTTGACTGCTTTTAGAAGCGAAGACCCTCAAACTTAAAAAAGATGAGGCTCTTTGTCTTGGCTAATTATCTTGTTGTGTTAGGGAAGTTTCGAGTGTGATATTCAATGAAAGGGCGAGCCGTCCTTTTTTTTAAAAACATAAGGACATCTTCAGAATTCATTTTGTACTTGATGTAGGCATCCCAGACGTAAACTGGATTTAAAATATGATGAGATTCTACTTTTCCCAATTTTCCGGTTCAATTCTAAATCAGAGAGCTATGTAATTTGTCGAGGCTTTGTCATGTTCCATTCACATTTCGGAACAGATGATTATATAAACAGATATCGCACATTAAAAAAAGGAGAGAATGTGTTTGTCAATTTTTACATTCCTTATAAGTACAATTTAACTACAAACTTCCCCCCGCCCCTCCAAAAATCTTAGCCATTAAAGGAAGGAAACATGAATACTATAACACTACACATCCAAGTGATACATAAGTAATCAGGTTTTTATGTAGTTCAACACACACACACACACACACACACACACACACACACACACACATATATATATATATATATATATATATATATATATATGTATATATATATATATATGTGTAATATATATATATATATAATATATATATATATATAGAAATAACGTTCATTTTCTTTTGAGTTGTACCTATTACAAGTGTAACTTGGGGTATATCTTATAACGTATAACTTATATTCTTCTCTTTAACATCTACTCCTTTGTCTCCCACAACCCTCACGCTAACTTCTTGGGATCTATTAGAGCTCTTGTTCCTTTCCATCCCCTATCAAAGGAAATACTTTTCTGTTTTCTTTACATGTTCCGATTCTATTCTTTTTACGTCTTATATTTGGTTCTCCATATTTCACCCTCACAAAACTAACCATCGTTGGCAAAAATCGTTATTTTCCTCCCACTACGACATGCAAAGGTTGTCTAAAGTCATTCGCAAGACAGTAACTTGTACGTGTTTAGTTCAAAAGAATATAAACACTAACATGACAATTTAAAATCAAACCTGCAGGTACCAGAAAAAAAAAAAAAAAAAAAAAAAAAATATATATGTATATAATATATATATTATATATATATATATATATATATGTATGTATATATATATTTATTATATATATACATATAAGATCAAAACAACGGCACTTAAACAGTTTATGTGGCCTTCCTTCGCTCTCTCTCTCTCTCTCTCTCTCTCTCTCTCTGAAACTCGAATGACATTGAATTCTGGAAAGGGTCTAATACCACGCTGGCATTATTTTACCGAACGGCCTTGATAACAAATCCGATAATGCTGCCACATTGCACGAGGCACGGTAAGAAATTTAGCATTTGCTGAATGAAACTCCATTTTTTAAATTTGACGTCACTCCTGAAGTATTCCCACGGTGCACATACTCATTCTGCCATCTGTGCTGGACACACGCAAACACGCAATTTAGAAGGATAGTATCGTTTCCCGATGATTTCTTAATCATCCAATCGCCTTATTGACATCAAAAGACTTGTCTTTCTAATTTTTACAGATAGTACCATAGACCATTCAAAACTAGCCAAAATCGCACCGTCCCTTCTCATACATATTAACCTCATTATACAGTATATTTGCAATGAGATATATAAAATACATACTCGTGAGTATTTAGTAAATATGAATGAGTACACATATAAATTTGTGCAAGCAACCTAAACATACAGACGCACGTGTATGTATGTATGTATGTATGTATATATATATATATATATATATATATATATATATATATATATATATATATATTTGAAATGCTCATGCTGATCCTAGCTCTGGCGAAAACTGATTTATAATCTCAGTGAGCGTAAAAATAATGAAATCGTAATTCTCCAAGCAAAGTCCAAATTTTTTCTAAATAAATCCATATTCCAATGTCAAGTGCCCTTGAGATGTTAGCATAATGCGTGCCAAGGCTGGGGCGCTATGAATTTGCACACAGGCAATGAACAATTATGTATTCATTCCATTTTCCGGTTAGACGAACATTAAAGAAAACATAAACATTTCTTCGCATTGACACGCATGTACTTTTTACAAAAACAATAAAAGGTCAACTGGGCAGTTATTCACAGCTGTGTAACCTCGATATTTACTGTACTAATTCTATAAGTTGACACTTTTGAAAACTTCGAATTGGAGTTCAGATCGTAAATGCACGGCTAGAAACAGACTAAATTCATTATACTTGAGTTGTGTTTTTTTTTTCCAGAAAAAAAATGATCTTAATTGTAGAACAATGAACAACTACTGGCTGTCAAAAAAAATGACAAATTTACCTAATTTCAGAAAAAAAAGGTGACAGTATATACGTGATGAACGAGAGGGCCTGGCATAACTTCTGCTTCTTGTCCAAAAGTTAGACAGCACCTTTCAAGGGTTCCACAGCTATCCAACGCTTGTTGTGCTCTTTGGTTAATTAACTGATGGTGATTTACGTTATTTTATTATGTGACCCTCTGTACTTTAATATTTGTCTTAATATACCTCCATATACCCATATATCGCCGCTTTGCATCGTGCCAAAACTTTTGCGTGGATTGATTCCGTGTTCAAAGTATTTAAAACAGTATAATTTTAACAGTTATATTCACATCATCCGTTACGAAAAGTCACAAACTATATACAATTTTAGAAATATGATGGTCTTGGGTAACCGTAATTAAAATAAAAATAACTGAGTTTTGTCGTTTGCTTTATACTCCATGGCGAAGATAAATTATAACTGCAAGCTCAACCACCCTACCATAAACACGCTCTAACATAAATATATATATTTATTCGATTCCTACAGAGAGAGAGAGAGAGAGAGAGAAGAGAGAGAGAGAGAGGGGGGGGGGGAGGGGGCAAAGAATAGCGTGATTTCTGTTGACCGAGTTTCGAACTCTGACATGAAAGGAAGGAAGGATGGGTGGAAGGACTTCACTTCCTCCTCTTTGCCTGTTCCCTTCCGGGGCGCCGCGCCCAAATCCTGGTCTTTGTCTTGACGTGAGAAGTGACAAGCCATGAAGGATTCAGACCAGGATTCCTTTCATACCTTAATGCGATCAATTTGCAAGCCCCGTGGAGCCTTGCGAACGCGATGGAAAGATAAACACGCAAATTGTGCCTTGACTTTGAGTGTACTATTTCCCTTCGGGCCAAGACGAATTTATACTTGCCTGAATAACTGAAAGAACTTGAGCTCCATGGTATCCATGTTGAAACATTTTATTTACTGCTTCTGATTGTGCTGAAGTTGTGAAAGACCAAAGTGCATAAATACAAACTGTTTGGTTCAGGCGTGTTAATTATGATGTTAAACTTTAGCAGTTTGACAACTTTGTCAACCGGTCATTTTTATTTATCTAGTTCAATTCGCAATCGGTAATTATTTTGATTATCAAACTAAAATGGTTAGATTCGTTTTGTAAGTCGCAGGTTTACTTTTATGAATTTGTATTTAACAGTATTTGTGTTTATCACAGTAAAGAAGGCCGACGTATGTATATAGGTGGGAATATATAGGTGGAAATCTGGTGGCTTGTTCAATTTTTTTTTTTGTTTTTTTTTTTTCTTTTCTTTTATATGTATGTATGTATGTATATATAGGTAGTATTAGATATATACTATATATATATATATATATATTTATATGCGTGTGTGTGTGTGTGTGTATGTGTGTGTGTATGTATCCTGTTAGCCAAATGATCTGGGTTGAAATTAACATCATAACGGTATAACAAATTACTAGGAAAAATTAAAATTCTACAGCAATATCTTGTAATACATACTTATAAGTTTGATAATATTTAGCATTTCATGTAAAATGTTAAAACGTATTTCCTGTTTGTAAAAGTTAAAACTAATAAAAATGACGGAGCAATTCGCATTACACCACCAGCATTAGTAGGTATTCAGTTCTTTTCTTGGCTTGTGACCCCAGCGGTTTTACGTGTCTTCACATAGTAATACTTCATACAAAGAATAAAAACCGATGACTTTATTAGTATTAACCCCAAGAAAAACTTTTTCGCATCGAGATGATACGTACTGTTTCATCCAGTTTTAAAACCTAAATATCTATTCATTTATTTAATGAGAAAAGCACAGTAGAGTTCAGCCAATTTATCACTTGACGAAAGATATATATTATTAGGAAAGCCACTACTAAAGATTTTCTTTTTTCGACAAGAAGTAGAGAATATAAGTTAAAATCTGAATGCCTCTGAATATAAAAGAAGAAATAGCATATTTAATTTCTATTGAGATCTAATATCTATTTACTGAAATAGAACACTACTAACGAATTTACAGAGAACCATATGGTTCTTTTTCGAGGAGGAGAAAGACCTTATGCAATTGTATCGCCGAGGAAAAATAACCGTTTTCGCGAATGTAATTGAAATGCATTTCCACGAACATGTAAATGAATTTAATTTTCCGTCACTACTACGTGTCAGCTATTTTTGAATGTGTGATATGAATAAAGTGGAGTGCTCTCGAGTGCGTAAAATATATCAAGCTATTCTGAATATGGTGGCAGGCGTAACAGCACAAAAATTAATACCAAAGCTGAAGCAACTTTATTTTCTAATTATGTATTTCCAAAATTATGCAACATTTCTCGAAATCACGTTTTTGTTTTTTGCCCAACAGTTTATACCACAAGAAACCCACTGATGTATTATTAGATTAAAGATGAAACAAGTAAATTTCTTCGCGCAATCGAGTTTTCTGTGCATCGTATAATGCTGTATAATACCATCAACAATTGACCGGCAGCTCCCCATTTGCTCACCAGATGCGGTAAAGTGATGCTGCACGATCATGGCTAACTTTAACCTTAAATAAGGCTAGAAGGTTGCAATTTGCTATGTTTGATGATTAGAGGTTAGATGATCAAATTGTCAATTTGCAGCCCTCTAGCATCTATTTAGAAATAAATTGCCTGATGAGAATGTTTTCAACAACAGATTATATGGTATAACTGAGGACGGACAGAAAAACTGCAGACAGAATAAAGTGCGGACAGACGGACAATGCCGGCACAATAGTTTTCTTTCGCAGAAAACTGAAAACGAAGAGCTACGCAATAATAGAGAAGTTTTCATCCTTCTACACCACATACATTGGCATTAATATACTTAAAGGTCATACCTCCATCCGAGCTAGAACCTGAAACGGGAAAATAACTTTGAACAAATCTCGAAATTTAAATTTTATTACTAAAGAAAATATGTTCCTCAAAAGGTTATATGGCTAAGTCTTTTTTATTTTTACTTTTTTTTCTTCAAAATATCAGATCTAATTCAAAAGCCAGCAATTCCATTTCGGAAAACGATTGGGTATAGTTTTCTTAACCTCTCACTAAAAGTCATAAAACAGATTAAAGAAATATACTGACGATGGTGTCAATTAGTAACCCTCGCAAGAAAAAGGAGAAAATAACCTTTGCTTGTTCGTCCGATGTTACACACGTACACACACACACACACACACACTAAAGAGAGGAAATTACTAACAGATACACAACTATTTAGATCTTTTACATAAGATATCTATAACACTTCTGAGCTGGAGTCCTTAAAATAAGTAAAGACTCTATGCACACACACACACAAAAGAAAAAAAAAGATACCATATAATCTGTCTTGCTGAAAACGTTCTCATCAAGCAATTTATTTCTAAATGGACCATTACTTACACGGCACAAACTACGATGAGACCTGTTACGTTTGTCTTCCTTGGAGTGAATAAAGTTAGTTGATGATACAAAAATCTTATCATTCAACTCGACGGAAATAGCATGTAATAATAGAGCCTCCATAGGACAGAAGCCCCACAGACCTGAATGATATTCCAGATTTATTCTGTAAATCCAAAGATTTTTACAAGAAACTTGATATTCTTAATTTGATATTCTTATAAAATACATTCGTAAATTCTCAATACTGGCTTATGTGAGAAAAGATTCCCACGGACCTGTAAATTGGGGGAAGCCTCAGAGGAATTCTGGACAAGTAATAGGCAACATATTCTCTCAAAACAACTGAATAACACAGCCTCAATTCGTAATGTCTGAATTACTATCCTTATCCAGGGTAATAACGTCTATTGGGGTTAACTACGAATAAATATATGATTGCAAAGAAGGCTCAGAGGGAGAGGCAATTTGTGAAGAAGGTCATCTACATAGGACTATTTCTCGAGAAGGGAGATATGATAAAGGTAACAGTGAACTCCAAAATTCACCCAGACGTTTTGGCTGCATTTTCCCCTAGAAGAAGATTGCATATTACTTTTCAGATACTAATGGGTTAAACTAACTTTTATAATTATGAATTTTTGTATCAAGACCTTTGATGGGTCATTTGTGTGTTAAATCGGTTAATAAATTTGTTGCCACTGCCGCAACGATGAACAATCTCAATCATTCCAAGATTAGATTATCTCCTTTACACTTCATCAGATTTTATGCTCGAAACTCTAAGTCTCTACCAAGTGGAGGTAGCTGGGCCAAAGTTCCAACTCTGTCGTCCATTACCAATTTAGGAAAACAAAATCAATTAAGGACAACATGATACCCATTTTGCACAACCTATACTTACAAATTAAATGCATAGACATAAACTGTAACTATACTAAAGATTACTTGGTGTAATCAGCAAGACTACCAATTCCCAAAATAAACCTTCACCCATAAAATAGGAACGGCTGGTATAATCAGTGAGGAATAAAATAATTGCCTAGAAATTTCATTTCACTCATAAAAAATACAACTGATCAGAAATCGGAACAAATCATCTCTCGTACTGAAGACAAATGCATATCCGTTTGCTGATTATTACTGATTAGATATTTGAAAAACTCGCTGAAGGGTACGGCAATTTGATACGGATATTTATTTATTGTCATTGGTATGATATATATATATATATATATATTATATATATATATATATATATATAGTATATAGATATATATCATGCAGCCGTTTCTTAGACCCGCCACTGCAGGACAAAGCTCGGACATATCCTTCCACTCTCTTCTGTTTATAGTCTTTCTATGCCATTCTATACCCGCAAATTTTCTTAGCTCGTCAAGCCATCGTCTTCTCTTCCTTCCCTTGTTACGTTTGCGATCTCTAGGGACTCATTCTGTTGTTCTTTTCGTCCATCTATTATCTGACATTCTCATTATACGTCCTGCCCATGCTCATTTCTTTTTCCTATTTGTCAGCATATCCTCTACTTTAGTTTGCTCTTAAATCCATGTTGGTCTTTTTCTGTCTCTTAATGTTATTCCCATGATTATTCCTTCCATAGCTCTTTGGGTTGTAATTAGTTAGCTTATGTTCTAAGGCTTTAGTAAGGCTCCAAGTTTCTGATGCTTGAATTAATACTGGTAGGACCATCTGATTAAATACTTTTCTTTTTAGAGAAAGTGGCATTCTATTTTTCACATATATATATATATATATATATATATATATATATATATAGATTATATATATATATATATATATAATATAATATAATTACGAAAACACCGAGTTCGACGGTGATTTGTAAGGTCAGAATCGATATAAACTTATTAGCCGTCTCCTGTTGGCTGATAGTATATTATTAGTATATATATATATCTATTATATATATTTATATAAGTCCCGTCTTTATGTCTATATATATATTATTATATACCTATATATTACATAGTAATATATCTATATATGTAATATATCTATGTATATATATATATATATAGATATATATATTATATATATATGTAGTATTATATATATCTATATATATATATATATATGCTATACTATATATATATATGTATATAATATGTAATATAATATTATATATAATATATATATATATATATATGTATATATATATATATATATATATATATATATATATATATATATATATATATATAATATATATATATACACACATCAGGTATGCTGCCCAACTGTTTAGGATGCTTTACAGCACAGAGGCAAACCTGTGTTCACACGCAAATTATGGAAATACAAGGACCTTATTCAGGTTTAATGTGGTAGTGATACCTGTTTTAAAATAAAAATGCACTGATCAATGATCAGTCATTAAAAGCTACTTGTTTTTTTCCGACTGTTGACTCTAAGGAGAGAATCGATTGCCTCCCCGAATTCAAGTCTTTATTGTTAGAATTGCCTCCAGCAACATGAATAACAGATGATATGTCTGAGGGAGACTAATTAGCCGCATACTAGGCCATTCAAAATTGCTCGTCAGCTCATCGCCAACAACCACATTTCAAACCACTTAGACCATTTGCAGATTCCATAATCATCCATAATTATATTGCATAACTTTTCCTGTCCAACTAGATTAAAGGCTATTTCGAAATCTTGATTGATGAAGTCGGACGAAGAGGATTCGGGGCATCTTGTCATTAGGGATACAGGTTCTATATTTTTAAAATAAAGAGAAGAGCAAGAAAACAAAGGAATCCTCTCGTATAAATAACCGATTCTCTGAGAGATTTCGTGGTCCGCAGTTATTTGTTTTTATGTTTATCGACCCCTTCTTCGCCGAGCTGCATGACATAACTGCCGTTGTTTTCTTTCTGGGGCCAAGGTTACACAAGGTTTCATGCAGTACTGTGAGAGCCATTTGTGAGAGCACGGTGACCGTCCTTACAAAAAGAAAATCTTTTAATTCAGTCTTCACAGCGGAAACAAAATGGTAAGCGCACTTAGAGAAGATCTACATAAATATCACGATGTGTTCATAAGGTTTTCTAAAACACTCATACTTTAGGGAGAAAGAAAAATTTAAATGAAAAATCTAATTACTATAACCATTAAAATGTCTTTTGATTATTTGTCAATTACAAAAAACTAGTCTGCCGAAGTTAACAAGAAAGTATAAATCAGCATACCCGTTGACAATCAACCCACTATAAGGTATTAAAAAATATATTTACGGTGAACTTGAGCTCGCGCCAAAAAAAAATTAATAATTGAAGTAATGGCAGCGGCATCATTATTCCCTAATTCACCAAGTCAAAGCAGATTAGTCCAATGATTACATATCACTACGATAAGAAATAATTCCGCGTTATATTTTCAAGGTAAAAAGCGTCTGTCGGACTTAACAACAGTAAGCAGATGAAAACAACTGCAAGCAAATGACCACTGTTGTCGTGCTTTGGATTATTCCCAATCTCTCTGGATCTTAGTTTTTCTCTTCGGGTGATCCAGCACAGAAACAAAGCTTAAATTTATCACAGGTATTGCAGCCCGTTTACTGTTCTCAGTCGAGTCTAAAACGCTCTTTAATTTTCATTGTGGCCGTGCGCATTAAATCGAAGAAAAGCGCCTCAGTAGCGTAGTCGGTATGGTGTTGACGTGCCACCTCGGTAGCCGCGAGTTTGATTCTCGGGCGTTCCACTGAGGGGGTGAAAGATGTGTATTTCTGGTGATAGAAGTTCACTCTCGACGTGGTTCGGAAGTCACGTAAAGCCCTTGGTCCCGTTGCTGAATAACCACTGGTTCCATGCAACGTAAAAACACCATACACACATACACACATTAAATCGAAGAAGGATATATACGCCATTCACATACTGATATATTTCTAATGAGTTCACAAAAAGAAATATTTACCTTCGAAAGGATTTTATTTATTTCTTCATTTACTCTTTGATCACCACATACCTTGAAAAGGGTTAGTATAAGTACCCGAAATTTCATATCTGTAAGCTTTCTGATTAAAATGATTGTAGAATTTGCGAATTTTTCATAATTTTAGAATATATCTGGATAAATTGAATACACGGCAGTAATTCTAATCACAGCTAATAGTATCTGCAAATAGTTAAGAGAAAGAAACAACTAAATCTTAGCGTTTTTTTGGTTTCTAATGTCCGTTCGCCATCGCATATGGTCAACACGAGATTCCTAATTAAAAGCTTTGCGTGGTTTACAAAATAGAGGAAAAATTAGGAAACAATAGGGATAAGGGATTAACAACGCTCCTCGAGATTCTCACAGATATGAGGATATCAGGGACCTTCTCTCTACTACTGAGAGAGAGAGAGAGAGAGAGAGAGAGAGAGAGAGAGGGGGGGGGGTGAGAGGGGGGGGGCGAGGGATCGGATTGCGGGAGAATAAGAGCTTTTCGGTAACCATTGTCTGGGTGTAGTAAGGTACGTATAGCAATGAAAGGTAATGGAACTTCATTACAGAAGAAATTTATAAAAAGAGAAGAGAGAGAGAGAGAGAAAGAGAGAGAGAGAGAGAGAGAGAGAGAGAGAGAGAGAGAGAGAGAAAAGGTGTTATTAAAAAATGCTTTACATTCGAGTAATTATTTTATCGACCGCCTTCAATGCCTTACCGCATTCCGTCATTGTTTATCATTCTGTCACTCAGCATTAATATTTTAAATCTTTAATCATCTCACTCCCACTGGAAATAACTTTGTTGTTTTAACTCCCTTGACAGGAATTGCGACTTCTCAATTTAGCCGGAAACATGCTCCGCCACGTAACCGGGTTACGAGGACTCGAGTGCTTGGTCGAACTGAACTTAAGGCGTAACCTAATCAGGACTGTGGCTGACCTTCATTATCTACCTCGCCTAGAAAAAGTCTTCATGGGATACAACGAAATCTACAGGTTAATTACACAGATGCTCACTGAGACTTTCGTATATGATCAGTCAAGTGAGAACCAACACTCACGAACCTCAACATGCACAGACCAATTTCGATAATTATACCGTGTGACTTATTTTTTATATGAACAATGTTACACAACTGTCATTAATAAGCTTGCTATGAGCACTGAATTTATATTAAATATAATACAACAACAGAATAGCATAATGGTATTTGGTGGCAAATTTTAAGTTAGAGGTATTTCTTGACAGCTTTGCATAATAACAAGACAGAAGTTAGCTGTGCTACATATGCATCCTTTATAATATATGAGTACATATGTACCTCACTTAGGTACATTTTGTACATTCTTATTTAAGAAAAATCGTTAAAAAAATTTTCTTCTGAACACCTTTGCAGAAATATGCTTTAGGTGGACTCTAGCTCAGGTGGCAGTGATGTGTTTAAATTTTTTTTTATTTTTTTTTTTTCGCAGATACGAGGATATCGCGTGTCTCCAGAACTGCCTGAAACTGCGGGAATTGTCCCTGGAGGAGAACCCCATCAGTAGGCAGCCAAACTACTTCCACCATGCCGTCACCAAGTTCTACAGACTCAAAAGGTAAGTGGTGCGCTGCGCAGGCGACACAAGTGAGAGACAGCAAAATTAACCGACCAAGTTGTTTGCATGCTGTGGTTGTTGGTGGAATGTAAGGGATATTTATTTACACGATAACCAAGAAGAACACTATTCAAACATAACAAAAATACCTAGGAAAATAAATACCAATCTAAAATATTTGAATCGCAAAGAGGTAAGTATATGAATCTCCAAGTTCTTGATGATAAAATAATGGGATATAGATGGCTAGCAACAGAGAAATTTGGCGAATCTTCTTCGGGGTCCACAATTCAAAGGAATTTTCTTTACAGCAGCAACATCCCTGATTTCACTGCTAATAAGCTTCATTACAAAATACGTTTAACCGTTAGAAAAAAAACTATGTTTAACAGACTTGTATTAGAATGCAAGACACAAATGTAAAAAAAGAGTTTCTGTAACATTTTTGTATATAAAAAATATACCTTATGAGAAATAAAGGAAAAGCGTTGAAATTATTTGTTAAGAAAATAAGAAAAAAAGGCCTCACCTAGAAGTCTCATAAGAGAACCTAAATTAAAACCATAAAACTGAAGGAGAAAGGAAACTCTTCATAAGCGGGGCGGCTAAAGGGAGTATGAATGCATTAAAATATGAAAGCACTGTCTAAGAACCCGCATCCTCCAGAGGCCTACATAAATCCAAACGCTCAAGCACGAGGTTTTATTATTCTTAAAGGAATATTCATACACAGACATTATGGCAAGCCGACATACATCTGCAGCTTACTAATAATACACGCATGAGTGCGAGTGTTTTATTCCTGAGATGGGATAGTTTTCAATAATCAAATGATGTCTTGATACAATCATACTGCACAGCATTCAGAGAGAAATTAATGCATATCAAGACAAGACAATATTGCCTCCAGATGAAAATGTTGTAACAGGAGCATTTTGCGTTAATTTTTGTTACGGTGTGGTGGAATATGCTTAATACGTACTAGCTGCTATGCTCAGAGAACTTTCTCTGCACTGGAGCAGCATTTAATTTCTTATGAAGTTAAGAGATGTTGCACGCATTAAGATTATTTCTGCAGCATTCATGCTAATGTTTCTTGTAATTGTAACTTTGGTGGCGTCGCTTCTGCAAAGTGAGGACAAAGTTAACAGAATGTATATCCTTGACCATTAAAGCTCCATGATAAAAAAACTGCCAAAAAATAAATAAATAAAATGAGAGAGAAAAAAAATAATGAAAATAAATTCATGGTTGTCCCTTATCACAGTTCCAGTAGGCAACGCGGCCTAATTACTATACTCTGCAAGCTCTTCTCTGGGATAACTGTGACCCAGTGCTGCTCCGAATAACTTTTATTGTCTGTTGCAAATAGTCTTTAATTAAACACAGCAAGGAATCTCTATTTTCTTTGCCCAAACACGGCAGAAAGGGGAGACTACCCTTGCTGTTCCCACCTACAAAAAGTCGAGTGACCTTCCGTGCGTTGGCTATAGTGTAGATTCCTAATTTTCCTTAGGCTTGGCGATCTCCCAAACAGGCGTTTTCTAGAATCAGAGTCAACTACTGCATAGCCTTGACCACGAGAAGTATGAATTAAGTCATGTGAGTGGTTTCGTCACATTAGTTACTACAGACTTCTTGTGGCTCGGTGTCCTCTAATTACTGAAGAAGCCGTTTCATAGTTCCTGAAGACAGAAATAAACTACCTTGAAGTTATTCTTTGTTATTCTTTTACGTTTGGGTGACGGGGAGGTATGGGAGCTCACTTTTCTGCCCAATCAATTTTCCTGGTTTGAGCAATTTAAGCATAAGGCTGATGCTACCACCTGACAAAATTATATGCTTTACTGAAAATTGTCAACATACATTAGAGCTTTAGCCAAGCGCCAGATTTATTGGGCACAACTAATATCAGACTAGAATATCATACAATGCTCATAAGCATACATTCTAAAAAATAAAGTTTTAATTATCTTGACGATAAAATGCCAATAATGCAATAACTTTCGAATTTCCGTTACTTTTCCCGGCATTCCTTAAACCCTTTTGAGGATGAAGGAACCGATCTACCAAACATTTATAATATTCTTAGCATAGTTATCGTTTACTTGGAAAATAAAGTTCTCCAGTTACAGGGGGAAAGATGTTATGCTGATTTTGTCTGTAAGAAAAATTTTCGTGTTATAAGATAGTTTTTGCAAGGTTTCATGAAGCCAGCTTTCCTCCTGTTTACTCCTGATGAGTCTGTTTTTTTTCGAAAAGTTTTCGCTTTATCGTTTTACGAATATATCTCAATCATCACTCGGAAACATTGACTGTGGACGAGAGATTTGGCAAATGCTGAGAACAGTCAGTAGTTCCAAAAATCATAACATCAACACACCAATATTGGTAAAAGGTAGCGTATATCATCAATTTATGTCATGCTAAACAAAGAACTCTGCAGATTCACATACCACCACAAATCCCCTGAGATTAATCAAAGTAATGTGAATGCATGCATGCGGATAAAACCTTTCGATTTTCACGATGTCGCCCAAGGAGAAGTCAAGTGAATTTTGCACGCAAGCAAGTTGGGATTCAGATGAAATCACCAGAGCTCGGAATTTTTCTTACTAGTGTTATGTCGGGTCCTACCTCCTCGCTACACATAAAAACTTTAATCTTTTATATCATCATACATAAGGTGCTAATGGCATTTAAAAAAAATAATAGATCCTTAATATAATGACTACATAAAGTTTTGTTCTTCAGCGATGGTAATTCGTTTGTTTAAGAAAAACTATTTTTGTTTTGGAGGTAGAATTGCAATCTTATGCTATTCATGCCAACACAAGCTCTTGTTCACTAAGGGCCTCGTCAATTTCGTCTTCAGTGCAGTAATCTCTTCTGTCGAAAACTGGACTTCGAACAAATTCCAGCTTTCACGTCATACGCAAGTTTTTTTTTCTTTTGAGTTAATAAACTGTGATGCTTTAATCCCTATAGTTTGATATGGCAAGCAGTGAAGAAATACAAGAATCATCAAGCAACTTTTACAGAAAATGCTGAGTGATCACGAGTTTTAAAGATTTGGATTTGGTGACTGATGTAGTTAGTTTAGAGCAGTGGTTCTTAATCCTTTTTTATTACCGGGCCCCTACAAGAGATCTTCCTTCCCTCCACGCTCCCCTCGCGTCTGAGTAAAATTCTCTCCCAGATTTAAAGAAAGAAAGGAAAAAAAGAGAGAAAGAGAAGGAGTAGCGAGGGATAGGGAGGGAGGTAAAAAATGACAAAACATGGTGAGCCCAACGAGTCTAACTAGACTAGCAGATTATATGAAACTAACGATATAAGGCGAGACTTTTGCATTTTTTCATAAACTTCTGAATATTAGTTTCTCACTCTTGTTACGAGAATATATAACGAATATAATTAATTAGAGAATTTAAATTTTTTCCTTAGGGCGCCTCCAATGCAAATTGCTGACGCGCCCCCCCAGGTTGAGAACCCCTGGTTTAGAGGATCACTGATTAGCTGACAAAAAGACTTGCAAAGCGAACGCTGCCGGAATGAGACCGTGTATCAATTGGTGTGATATATTCAGATCAAAAGTGCTGACGTCCGTATTGACTCCTGCAGCAAAAAAAAAAAAAAAAAACAAAAAAAAAAAAAAAAAAAAAAAAAAATCGATTTAAAAACTCATGAACTAGTGATCTAAAAAAAAGATAAGAATACAATTGGATTTATTTATTAATTATGAAATCAGCGCTAAAGTAAGAAGGTTGATATAGAGAATGTGAGGCCACTCGTGGAAGACTTAAATAATATCTCACTGTAATGATGCAATATTTCCTCACGAATTCTAAGTGAAAATCGTGTTGTCTAAAAGGAAAAATACCGAAGTATAGTTATAAGATTAAACTTGTTTTTAAAATTTCCTTCATAAAACTAAAGTGAAAGTTGTCGGGAGAAAGGGGGTTAAAAGCCACTTGCTGCAAATGCAATAGTAATGTTAGTAGAAATGGGTTTGCTCAAAGGGGAGGAAACCGTTACGTATTAGCTTAACATTTTATCGGAAAAGCCACATGTTTATCGCCCTTTCGTTTATGTTAAAGGTCATGTACATAATACATACATACATACATACACACATATATATACATATATATAATATATGTGTATTTATGTATACACATACACATATATAGTTTATAAATGTGTTCATGTGTATATATATATATATATATATATATATATATATATACACACACATACACATATGTATATACAGCGTGTATATATATAGGTGTGTGTGCAAGAAATACAGACTACATACATACAATTATATTTATATATATATACTATAATATATATATATATATATATATATATATATAATATACATATGTGTGTGTGTGTGCGCACACATATATATATATATATATATATATATATATATATATATATACATCCACACATATATACACAGCGTGTATGTACATATCTCTGCGTTGCGTATTTGCATTTGTATAAGATTCCATTATGCACTCATGATTTGAATTTCTAATTTGAACCACGAATCTCCTCCTGGATCTTTCCCTGTGGATGCGAGATGAAGCACAGCATCCGCATGAGAAGTCTGATGACGCCATAATTGCCAGCAGTTAACGACGTGGACACACACGCTCTCAGACTCATCCAAGGATGAATAATGGGACTACCTCTCTAATACCCAAAGCAGAAGCAAAACAAAGCGGTCGTAAAGACACACGTCCCACGCAGTAAAAGAGTCTTTCATCTTTTAAGGAAAACAATAATAGGGAAAACGTTGCAGGTGGGGTTCCATAACTCGTATTGCACCATGACTCAGAGCTTCTTAAACTTCGTACGTCGCAGCGTAGTTTGTAAACAGAGATTTCCATAACTTAATTACCAGATGGCGCAAGATTTCCGCGTTTTGTTGTAGTTCCAGATCCTCATAAAGTTGGAACATTTAAGTTTCTATTTGATACGTATTATTCTCCGGCAAACTCAAGCTTATGTTTCGCTTGGTATATCTTGGAACGCTCGAGCAAATAAATAGAACGACCAGGTGAATGCCGAGATAAATGATAATTTCATATATCCAGCCAAACGAGACGAAGCAGAATTGGCACACCGATGTATGAATACAGTTATTTCAGTTAAACTAATTTACGAATTTCTGATGATCACAGGAGAATCTCATTACCACAAGACGTGGCTTCTGTGAGTTAGGTAAACGCGGCTCAGATGAAGATATAGCTGTGATGGAGGACACAAGTTGCAGCTGCCTGCCGCTCTGTTATCATGCAATCATGCATGAGATAAGGTTTGGCTCGCCCACATAAAGCACGGGATGCAAATAGGGAAGGTCAGAGGCGGCGAAGAGCAAAGTTCGAGAGGCAGAATATTAATTAAACTGTGGACAGATTGTCAGTAGCAGAATCGAATTCTGCTGGAAATTTCGTATATATTGCGAATTCTCTTTTAAACTTTAGCTTTCGGAATTTCTTTTATGTGAGAGAGCTGCGGGTATAAGAATGACAACAATGTTACCCTCATTCTCGGAACCCAATCAGGAAAGTATTTATTCTTAGGTTTCGTGGACTTCGGGAAAAAGACAATAGCAGGTAGACCTAGGGGGCAACTATAACACCCCTCCCAACAACAAATAACAAACAACACACACACACACAACACACACACACACACACACACACACACACACACACACATATATATATATATATATATATACACATACATATACATACATACATATATAAATATATATTATATATAATTTTCGTTAAAAGCAATTGCTTCAGTGGCATCAATAAGTTTCATGCAGGTATCTTCATACCGACGAAGCTTTTTCCGATTCTCGTTCGTCAATTTTTGTTGAAAATACGCAAGACTTCCTTCTTCCATTGATTGAATTTTGATGCCACTAAACAATTGCTTTTGACGAAAACTGTATGCGAGAAAAACTATGCCCTAAAAGCACGCACACATATAATTAAATTGAAAATACAAGTACATAAAAAGTCAAGGAAAATGTCACCATTCCGCAAGAGCTCGTGCTGGCACAAGGTCAGCTTAATCTAAAACAACAAGAATATCCAAGGTTCTCGCCAAGACGTTATACCTTCAATCGCGAATGCAATTCACATGGAGGACATGATGACCTCACTGACTCCAGAATTGTCTTTGCAGGAAAACATTGCTTTAATGGCTTCCAAAAATCATTGCACAAACGTTACTATTCCTAAACTAACTGATAAATCAGATCCCGCATCGATGAATATTTCCGAAAACGAATATAAAGAAATACCCTTGTATTACTGAAGGGTCCTTTCTTTTATACAAAGGAGGTACGTATGTTCAGTAAGAAATATTTCCCTTTTAAACCCAACTGCAACAGACGCTGTACCATAATAGTTCTCAAAACCTGTCTCTGCAGTATCACCAGAGTCTAAATATTACCCATCTCATATAACTTTTTGGGCATCGATAATATCCAGAAAAAAGTACATTTTATCCAACTAAAGCAAATGTAACAACCTTCGGACTATATGATATTATGAGATAACCCTTAAGAAGGGCATATTGATCAACTGAAAATGCTGAACACAATTGTTTATTTTGAAACTGCTTTAATTTCCCGCTTATATAATATATTATACTATAATATATATATATATATATATATATATATATGTATCTATCTATATCTATATATATATAATACAATATATATATATATATATACACACACACGCACACACATATATATACATATGTATATCCTCAAATCAAGTTCACTTGAGAATGTAGAAATAAACTACGAAAGTATTTGCTCAAAGTCCCAGTTTCACTCTACCTTCTAGCGTGAATTTAAGGATAGTCTCAAGCACGTGTTCCTTCGTGCTACATTGGGTACATATGTATATGTATTATGTATGTGTAAAAGCTCGCGTTTTTATATATCAGGTCTGGTATTCAATGACGTAGAGGTATCTAAACTTCACTTACGAAGGGAAAGCACATATACAAACGTGAATCACTTGCTGCTAAAGAAATGCAAAATAACCCGAGGAAACAGGGTCATCAATTCGATTCTTTTGCTATTTTCGTTCAGTGCATTGAACCGACTAGAAAATTTATGGCAAGGGAGGGCAAAATAGATTATCTGTTCCTGGCAATAAAGTATGCAGTATACATCGTTAGAAAGGGTACAGGGAAGAATGACGTACGTCTACTGCTACGCTATTCATAAGCTTCTTAAATTTGAGAAAAGTATTTCCTATTTTCGTCGTACACAACATAAACGATAATTCCCTGTACACACAACATAAATAATAATTCCCTGTACAGGAAACACAAGCAATAATTCCCTGCACACGCAAAGTAAGTAATAATTCCCTGAACAAACAACATAGCTAATAATTCCCTGTACACACAACATAAACAATAATTCCCATTACACAACATAAACAATAATTCCCCGTACACACAACATAAACAATAATGTAAAAAAATCCGTAACATTTTATATGCCAGTCATTGAACTGTTTTTTTTTTTCGTCACTTACACATCTTTTATTAATAAGAATTAACGAGTGCCACCAGGAAAAGAGAAAAGAGCTTACACTCTCTCAGCAATAACTGCAAGAATCAATTGGTAAATCAATAGAGTATCCAAGACAAGATATTGTCATATCTTAAATAATATCGTTCGTTTTCTTTCTTGACGAACATTCAGTCTATCGCTGCTTGCATCATGTTAGGCGACATCCACACAGGAGCGGTAAACCGTTTTCTTTCAAATTCGTTTGTGGAAGCGTTTACTTGAGGGGTACTACTTCCTAGGAAAGACAAGCAGCCATGATTTAAACGTCTCCCTCTTCTCCCTTTTAGGTTGGACGACCAAGAACTCACCATGGACACCCGGAGACAGTCGGAGAAACAACTCCAAAAGTTCCGCGAGAAGGAACGAGCTCAAGCCACCAAAATCAGCGATGAGGAGAAGAGGAATTCGGCCATAACGAACGCCATGAAACACTGGGAGGTCATCAAAAAGGATCACAGAAAACTCGTTCGCAAACCCAGCGAGAGCTCCACTAGTAAGTCAAATTCGATACTTGGAACAGGTAGAAGTGTAGTGTTCACTTTTCCTGGTCTCTTCCAATGGCAACTTGATTGAAAGTCTCCGTAAAAGCAGTTTAAAACGTTATCATCATCAATTAAGCCTAATGCTGTTTTTGCTTTTCAGCTGAATAGACTCATACTTTTACATTTATACTCGTAGCGTGGAGGACGCGTGTTACAAGATGCCAGCAGTCAGCTGACTTGAACATTTGAAAGGGGCTGTTCAATTTCTCTTGAGTTTAATAACACTCCATTCCAACTCCAGCGGCTCAGCAAAACTTCTATCAAATCCGATTGCAGTAGACATCAAAAAGCATATTGAAATTATATGAAAAAAACCTTAACTTTGAAAAGAACAGAATCTGAACGAGCGTACTTCATCGAGTGAAAATTCAATGCGTGTGTGTGAGTGTGAGGTTGAGTGTGTGTGTGTGTGTGTGTGTGCGTGTAAATAAAGAGAATGCCACGGAGGAAAATGAAAAACGAGAACTGCCGAGATTTTCATTTTCCTCCGTGGCATTACCTTTATTTGTACATAGTATCACGTTTTATATCTTCGTGATCAAGTTATTCATATATATGTGTGCGCGCGCTTATGTTCTGTTACACATTACGCAATACCTCCCGGAATCAATTTCCTTGGAGCGTTCCTATGAAATAAAAGCAAATAATTTTCCTCATGTCAGAAAGAATACAAAGAAAGCAACCGGAATCCCACTCGACAGACAGCCTGATGCAATGCAGAGCGTTCGAGAAGCGTCGGAATTCTACCACTTCCACATCACGCTCCTAATCAGGGACACAAAAGGGGCGGCGTGGCGCCTTCAGTGTTTTGGTCTCTTCCCGAAGTGCTTCATGCAGAAGTTTAATAATCAATTCCTTCATAAAAGGCACTGACTTGTGCCTGGGGTCTCTCCCTGTCGCGGAGAGGCGGCCTTAATAAGGGCATCAGAGAGAGGTTCGTGGCGGAGGAGAACGGAGTCACACGAACCTCTGTCACCAGGATGTCGTCCTGATTATGGATCACGAGATGAGGAATTTCTCTCGGTAGCTGAGGTCAGATCTGCAGCTGTGTAACAAAATATCTATCAGAAGACTTCCTTTTTTTTCTCTCTCTCTCTTTCTCTCTCTTCCTCCAGCAGACCACCAGGAATTAATAAATCAAAAATAATGGCCACTTCTGCCACGCCGTTCGTTCGACGGACTGAATTTTGCACGCGATAAAAGACGTTGAGTTCAGAATGTTGGTTGAGAGAGAGAGAGAGAGAGAGAGAGAGAGAGAGAGAGAACAAATTCAAATATTCTAATCCTGATTTTGCCTAGCATTTACATTTGGAAATAGATTTTATAAAAGATATGACGCTAGAACGACCACAGGACATAAAATGAATAGAATCTGAGGGGGTAAAAACGCTATCTGAAGATTCCTTTAACATTCTCTGAAAAAAACAAGGAAAAAGGAGAGGTTTTCCAGAATATTCTGTCATGAAGTGCATTTCATAGGTTGGTCTTTTGAATATCTAAATGTTTATAAAACTAAAGTTTTATCAATCTTATTAGTAGACTCGGCCAACGAAGCTCGACAGAGGTTCCGCATTCAACCTTGTCGGTTTGTTTGTCTGTATTGCGTCTCAAAATGATATCGTTGAAGTCAAAAGATATCTTACCAAGATTTTGTTTAAGGGTCCAGTAAGGCTTAACTAGATTTTAAGATGAATCTAGACTCAGGTGCGAATTCAATACACCTTTTATGATTGTTGTTATTATTGCATGATAGGGTAATGTTTCAGAATTTTTCGTCATTTGCTATAAGTATGGCGAAAAAATCGACCATATTTTTGCCATGCAACCATCAAAGCTTTCAGACTTGATGGATACGGAAAAGTTCCCTAATCTTACGAATTACATATTCCTTTGGCTAAGTAGATCTGAACTATATTAGTATTTTCTAGACCACTCAAAGTTCCGATTTAGTAACAATGTGAGTTTTATCAACTCGTTAGTCTTTAAGAAGAAGTGATAAACTCCAAGTCAGACGCATAAACAGAAATTGTCACCTCTCTCAGAATTGCACCAGAAATCAGATTGGGAGCAATGAAGATGATGTTAACTTCGGGAGTACGCTATTTGGTGTGAGCTCTCGCGAAGTTATGTGCTAGTGACCCCCAAGGGTTTTAGACCAGAATGTATACACCTTTGCGGCGTGTTTAGTACAGGCCCGTTGGGGATTACCGTAACAACAGAAACAAAAAAGGGAACATTCAAAAATATAATGACCCTCAAGAAATATAAATCCTAGATAACGACCCCCGGAAATCCTGGGGTCTCTATCTAGAAAAAAAAAAAACTTATTTGGAATTCCAAGTAGATCGTCACTTCTTTAGGCTTTTAAGAAAAGACCAACAAACTCAATTTTCCTTTTCTGAGTTGCTGTTGAACTTGAAACACTGAGTTCCCGTGAAAGCGTAGTTTACATAACGAGCTTTTTTTTTTCAACGCTCTAGGGCAAGTCCAAAAATTTCGGTAGTACATATATGTGAAAGGATTGTCTTCCCCCTTACTTTTTGAATGGCCATGCCTACCACATTTACAGCCGTAGAAGAAAGTAAAGTATAAATAATAGGGTAAATTTTCTCTAAAATATCGACCCATTTTTATTGATTTACACACGACCATTATTAGACATGTGTGTATGCCATTGGTAAATGTGAACTACATATAGGAAAGAGAACAGTTTTGTACAGTGCAGGCTCCATGACATACTAGGTTATCGAAAGGGTGTTAATTTAGAGGCTACAAAGAAAATTGTTTGTCATATAGAGACCTACGTAGGAGATAATAATTTACCTTGGTCCTTGCTGATTTTCAGATAAAACTCGTCTATTTCTCATTACTAGTTGCATGATCTTTGCAAAGTCATAGAGTTTGTGTTAAAAATGCCAAAAGCTTCATGAGAAAGTTGGCTAAGTTAACAGTTAATATTGAAAAAGTTTACTTTATCATGCCCGATAAGACTGACCATTAATTAATAGCTGTTCATATTGCAGGCGCGAGTGACCAAGTGCCTTCTAAAGAAAGCGACGCAGCCGAAAATTCAAGTGGCTTTTGTGGAGACACTATTTCCGATGTCGGCGAAGAAGCAGAGGATGATGATGATGATGAGGAGGAGGAGGAGGAGGAGGAAGGAGAGGAGGAGGAGTTAGGTGTGACGATAACAAGTGACCAAGGGTATATCTTGAAAGATGGAGAAAGTAAGCAAAACAGAGAATTGCAAGAGGATGATCGCGTTTCACTGATCTCGTCCGCCACTTCCAGTGGCATATCTGATGTTAGTTTAGTACAGAAAAATTGCGAACGGAGGTTAAGCTCTGTCGAGATGCATTTTGCAAAGGAAAATATTCCCCTGAACTCTACGACGAGGTCCATCAAACAGTGCACGATGAATAATGCTCCTGGCTCAGAGACCAAAGCTAACTTACCAAGAAGTAAATCTTATACAGATATGAGAGTCCTGAGGAGAAAAAATTCCTGTGATATCGACCGTCCTGTGAGACCTAAATCAGTCCGAGGTTCAGGCTCTCACAGGTCAGAAACTGACGGTACAAATGGAATAGTCAAAGGCAACGAGAAGATCAGTTTAGACTCCAGGATAACTCTCCCGATTAAGAACGTGCCCGTCGTCCGTCGCAGTGGAGCAAGTGGAAGGTTGGGCAGCGCCAGGGCAGGGTCGGGAGATAAGGCAAAACCGAGAATCATGGTGAACAATGAGATAGCTAAAAGAAGCAACTCGAAGAACGCCGACTTACTGAAAAAGACCGAGTCTTTCAAGAACTCGAGTCATCTTCCTGATAAAGTGGTGACTGCTGCCATCACAAGGGTCAGATCAAATCTAAGTCTTCCTACACAGGGACCGGAAACGCCCATCTCACCCCGAAGTGCCATATCAGAACCCTCTGAGTTGGACTCCAGCTCTGATGCAGAGTCAACTGCCACTGCCACAACCACCAACACAGCGGTCACAGCCACTAGCAACCCCGACGTTTCTAACCTTCCTACGAACCGTAGCAGTCAGCACAACCTTGCAGACTTGAAAGTGCCTCTTACACGCCCCAAGGATCCTGAAAGGTCGATTGTTGAGAGGGGTGACAAATCTGTCCAAGCGATTAATCCGAACACTTCGGGAATCCTGCGTGAACAGGGACCAAATTTCCTAGCGGAACTTGAAGGAGATCGACTGAGCCTTTACGGACAAGGAGCTTTGCGCTGCACCGACATTTCTTGGGAGAAGTCTATGGCCGCAGCAGCAGCTACTGCACGCTTCCAGTATATGAATTTCGAGGATATCATTGACATCTTCCCAAAGCTGAGGGTGAAATTCCCAAGGCTTGAAAATTTCATATTTGTTGAAACTCATCTAGCCAAGTGTAGCCAGTTAAATGCTCTTGCAGAATTGCACCAGGTAAGAATCCAAGACATTTGCATAATATATTTGGATGTCTAAAGATGCTATAATATTCAAAAGCTATCAGAACACTTCTGCTATTTCTTTAGCTCATGCAGTTTACAGTTTCCAATGAACTATGTGCTTGCAGGTCACTGCTCTGGATGTTGGTGAAGAAGGAAATCCCCTGACCCAAGTGCCGCACTGGAGACTCTACGCGATTTTCAGGCTTTCTCACTGGGGTTTGCGGATCATCAATGGCAGAGAGGTAATGAACAACAAATGTTATCTCGTTTTTACTCATTTAAAAGCCAAAATCTCCAAAACAGGTTTTTCTGCTTTTTTATTCATGCATTATTATTATTATTATTATTATTATTATTATTATTATTATTATTATTATTATTATTATTATTATTATTATTATTATTATTTTGAAAGTTCATTTTCTTACCTGTAATCAAATAATGGGAAATGCGCTGTTTGAGTCCTCACAAATTTCTCGCTACATTGTAGAATTATAATAAATGTAATCCTACTAGCTCATTTTCCATATTTTTAGTAGTAGCCACAGTATTTTTAAGGAAGTACACATCAATGACCGGAGACTTAACGAGAATGAAAATTCTCCAGTGAAGAAAACTTCATAACTAGTTTACATAAACACACAAACTAGAACACGCAACTGATCACTCTTTGGATTGCATGCTCTGATATTACAAATATACTTTTTCCAGTAATGCTCAAGATATAATATCTACATAATAAAATGCAATTTTGACCAATATATATATATATACAATTTTTTTTTTTTTTTTGAGATATTCCACAGTTTAGGCCTATGGTGGTGAGAGCTATGTTTAGTTCAATTATTTTGCAGCCATTTTTGTTGCAAATGGAGACACATTTTTGAGGAGACAGGGGGCAATATTTTTTGAGTGTGTCAGCTAGATGCTTTGAGTGCATTTTTTTTTTTGGAGATGGAGTTTCATTTTTGATTATCCTGCTTGGAGATATAATATTTTTTGGAGACTTGTTTTATTCTACATGGAGTTATTGGTGAAATAGAGGTAAGTATTTTTTATTTGCCGAAACAGAGGTGAATATTTTTTGTTACTGGAGTGGTGGTTTTATTAACACGTGGTTATTGGTGAAATAAGAGGGAATTTGGTGTGGTGTGGTTATTATATAAATGGAGGTAATATTTTCATCACTGGGGTGGTATTATTATTAAGATGGTGATTTATTTATATATGGAGGTGGCATTAATCTTTGGGGGTGACCTTTTTTGTGGTTATGATTTTTTTTGAGTTGAATTCCTTGAGTTTTTACGAGCCAAGAGAAGGGTTCTGTGGTTCTTTTTGGTTTCGTGAATTGGAGGCGAGTGGCATTACTGCATTGTGGTCCTATGGAGATGTTGTTTTTTTATATTCACCAGTGAGTTATTTTTTGGAGACATATAACTGCCAAATTGTGAGTTTACCATAGTTTTTATCCCGAATAGGTGATAATTTTTTATATACTGTAATTGGGCAGTATCATGTGAGAGTTATGTCTTTGAGACAATTTTTGAGCACCTTGGTCATATCCTGGAGATAATTTTGTGGAATGTGCTTACGTGATTTCAGTATATGATTTCACTATATAACGTTTTTTTGACAATCATGGGTTTCTGAAGTTGGAAGTCTGACTAGAAATTTTTAATGCTGCATTTCGAGCACCTGACATGTTCGCAGGTGGATTTTTGCTGAATATACTGTGATGAGTCCGGTGTGATGACTTTTCCTCTAGTGGTGATTGCTCAGAGTTTTTGCAATATCTGGAAATGTTGACCATAGCATTTCATGAAAATGCACGTGTAAGGGGTTGCTTTCTGGCCGTGTCCGATCAAAGAAAAGTTGCGGTGGCAAAATTCCGTAACTATACATATGGCATTTATGGGGAAAATGCGGGGTTATGTATATCATGCATATATTATGTGCTTTGTGATGGGGGAAGTTCACTTGTTATTATTATTTTTCATTTTTATTTTTTTTTCCTTTTCTTACGAGAGATGTAATCGGGGTTGAGCTTTAAATAGCATTTTTTTTTGGACGGGACATGTAATTTGTTGGGCTTTGTGAATTGTATGATGGGCGTTTTGAAATTAATTATATGAGCAGTGAGGGGTTTTTGCTGTTAGACATTGGAGAGTTTTTACTGATTTTGTGGGTTGTTGAAATATCAGAGCTTGAGAGAACATTTGTCAGTGATTTTTTCGGGTCTGGGATTGTTACGTGATTTTTTTTTCTTGGGCTCATTACTTTTTTCTTTTTTTTTTACTTGTGAGAATTTGTGAGTTTGAAACGTGATGACAGAAGTCTGTGGAGTTCCTGTGAGTCTGAGTTCTGGAGTGTGTGCTTTTGTGTGAATTTGGTGAAATTTTTTTTTTATTATTGGAGAATTAAGTTAGAGAACTTAAACATTTTTTTGCGGGGTTGTGATAATGACTTATGATTTGGCGATCCTTGGAGTTCCTTCACGAGTTGAAGGTAGAAATTAGTTCAGTGGTCATATTAAATGGAGCTAATTGGGAGACGTTCAGTTAGTATTTTTGGGATTCTTGAGGTCATTATTTGACAGAAGTATGTCTGGGGTTAATTCTTTTTTGATTGACGGATGACTTGATTGACATACTTAAACACACCATAATCGCCGTTCCCCGACGCTAGCAAGACGCCCACCAGCCGTTGCAGAGATGTTGCTGTCGTTTGCCTACATAAGAGAGTTCCTACAAGTCTACGGAGTTCTACAGCGCTTTTGGGTCTACAGAAGCCGTTGGATGTCTTCCACTGGGAGACGTTTCGCCTTCCTACAGCGTGTTACGAGTCTGTGCAAGCAGTTGCAGACAAAGAGGGATATTCAAGAATGCAAAATGAGAAAAGTTTATACACCCAATTGTTTTTTGGAGATGAAGCGTGATAGCCAAGACTTTGTGCTGCCAGAGACGTGCAGTTATTACTATATTTTGTGTTTAATGAGCCGGCCAATGTATATATATATATATATATATAGATATATAATATATATATATGAGCTATTTTATGTGGCCTTTTGCTAGGCTGGGGCTAGCCAGGATGGTGGCCGAGCTAATCTGTAAAAAGGAGGAATGTACAGATTCATCATTTTTAACTTCCCTGCAGACTGAGAGTTCGGGCGACAGCTTAAGAATGCCGATGACTCTTTTTTTGGGTGGTGTGATGTTAAAGTTCCTTATCTAAGCATATCAGTGCCATGAGAGCTTGTTCAAGGTGCCTTTTAAAACTGGCTGCAACCAGTTACCGAAGGGTGTGAATTCATGTGTACGTGTACGAGCTATGTCCGTTCTTAATGGCATGTATTAGGCAGAAGGATGGAGACGGTTACGGGGAGAAAAGGCAGAATGCCGGGATAGCTCTGCAAAAGTTTATCTATTTCAGTGTGTGATATTCCAAACTGCAATGGGCGGATCTAGTGGAGGGGACTAAGTGTCCTAGTGAGGGGGACTGTATTTTGGAGAAGAGATAATTGAGGCATCCAGTGCTAAAACCCACACTCGCCACAAATTTGAGAAATGCATTTTATCATACATCTGGAATCCCCTTCGTTTCCTCTTTCGAATGGTATAAGTGAGTGTATATTTTGATGATGAGAATATGGTTCAATTTTGCATTATATGATCTGTACTTTTGTAAATAACAGCATTAATTTTGCTCATCAATTGCACAATCAATCATACAATCAATCAGTCAATCAAATTGTGCACAGTCTAATTTTTTGTTCATATATAACATCATATTTTTGGGGTGCTAAACCTTACAAAAATTCAAATCTGGCGAAAATATCTTGAAAAATAAAAGAGTTATGGCCTTTTTAAATTTATACATTTAAAGGCCATTTTCTCCATTTTTTTAAAATGTGGTGAGTATGGGTTTTAGCGCTGGACGCCTCAATTGGTGTTTGACCATTACTGATTAAGACTATTATTTCACGGGGGGTTATTAAGTTACTTGAACTATGAGTTATCATTCTATTAATAATCCTGTAAGAATCTGAATTATTCAATTAGTACTTTGCTTTGAATAAACGTATATTTTTGTAGCTTCAACTCTGATTTGGTGACCTCAGATAATGGAGTGGAGGTTGCGAGAGAGAGAGAGAGAGAGAGAGAGAGAGAGAGGAGAATGTGTTACCAGACAAGGTGTTACCAGCAAGTCTTCCGCTCTTGGCCTAACATTACCTATGTGAATAACGGGGGCGATGCTCCCGTTGTTAGATATATATATATATATATATATATATATATATATATATATATATATATATATTAACTCCTGTGAGTAAAATGATTATGTACTGGTGATAAACTATACTTAGACTTGCTGCTGTCTAGTCCAAGGACGACTTCTCACCGCAGACTAATATATAAGTACGCAGCATGAAGAAATATCTTTCACGCTTTGAAAAGTTACTGAATTACTTTGGATCAGGACTTGGCTTTTCAACCCTCTTGTACTACATAACTGTTACTTTTGGCATTATGGGTTACTATGCTATAGTAGATTCACATCAACCGTGCATGTGATATCTAGGCCCGTCCCTTACGACGATCCTGTTTGGCTGTTGATAAGCAAGTCACAGGGCCGGAAACTCTCAGTCTCTCTCGAGAGTTCACATAGGCAGGATGAATGTTCCACTTCTGAGAGATAAGTTTCAAAAGTATCCCTCAGGAGAGGTGGAACATACATCCTGCCTATGTGAACTCTCGAGAGAGACTGAGTTCCCAGCCCTGTGACTGGCTTATCAACAGCCGATCAGGAGCGTCGTAAGGGACGGGCCGAGACATCACATGCACGGTTGATGTGAATCTACTGTTGTTGGAATTATCTCAGCAAACATAACAGTAATATAAAACAGTAACACTACATTTAGCAACACTGGTAATTGCACGGCAAACTGCACCTTATCATTAATGAGTCTAATACCAATATATCCCTTTTTTTCAGTAATATCTGATTAAGATCCAGTGATCTTGACACAGTCTTAATCCAATCATAATGAGTTGGTACTATATGGTGTAAGTTTTAAACCCAGTGTCATAACATATATATTACATAATTATATATTACATAACTATATATTACATAACTATATATTACATAATTATATACTACATAATAATCTTGTTTAAGCAGAAGTGCACTGAAACATATTTTACCTTTAGATACAAAACATTACCAGATGGGGAAAGAAAGAAACCATCCTTTTATCCACACAGAAATCATATCAATATTTTGCATCACACTACACTACTCCACCTTTGTTCAAAAACGGGGTCGTTTGCGTACTTGTTTTATGTGAATTTAAGCGATAACGGCATTAAATCTGGCATCATGGGAAATACTACGACAATCTTATAATACAAACTTTTTTCCTCACAGAAGTCTCACCGGAAGCTTTTCACCCCTGTGTGACCCTTTAGTTTCCTCTCGTCCTCCTGCTAGTTCCATCTCGTATCCTTTCCATACTGGATTTATCTTTCCCTTCTTCCCTTATCCCCTCCTGCGCAATCCTTTCTTTCATCGTTTTCATCTCTCCCCCTTTGCCCTCATTATCATAAACCATTATGTCGGTTAGTGGTTTCGTGCCGGAGTTATTCGTCGTGCATCTCCTCCATTGATTCCAGATCATTCGCGTGCCGGGGGTCCTCCCAAAACTCACCTGCAAGCTTATCTTTGTTTTTGTTTTGGTCAGCCTCAGGCATCGCTTACATGAGTCTTCAGCATCAGAAAAAAAAAAAATAAAAGAGGAGCCATTTCATGCTTGCTTCATAGGGCTCAAGAGAATTTCCCGGGACAGTAGGTCAACGGCCAGGTGCCATTATGTTTATTGTCATCACGTGTGTGTGTGTGTGTGTGTGTGTGTGTGTGTGTGGGTGAGCACGTGAGGACATCATCCCAGATGCGCTTTCTTTTCCTTTTCATAATAATAATTGCTTTAGTGAGACGTCTAATTGCCCTTATCGTGACGCTCGCAAACAACTGCGAAAGATTTTGCAGAAGTGTCTGCCGCAAGCGAAACCCAATGCGGAGGAATCCCGTTCACCTACTGATCTCAATCTTTCACAAAGAAAATGAAATGACACAAGAGCAAAACAAGCGACGGCTACGCCAAACACGAAAATGGAATTGCAGTAAAACGCTATTCCTACGTGTAGGGTTTAACAAAAGAAACGACACACCTACATCAAGATGTCAGAAGAAATGCAGCTCAGAGCGATTATAAAGGATCAATAAAGAAAAACGACTGGAGGAATGGGGCCGAAGACAAAGTTGTTTTCGTTTAAAAGGAGAACAGACACGACAGATACCGCTGGAAAAGAACAGAGAAAAAAAGGAAGCTAGCTAAGACCGAGGAATGACGATCTTAATTAAAGAGTGAGGTTTAGTTTCTTAAAAAAAAAAGATGATCCATCGTATTTTATAATATATAAAGAGACGACTTATACTTACTCAAAAAAACCTTCGGTTTATGTTCTCAAATGGCTACTGGATTACAAAAATTACCAAATTAGAAAATGGAACGATGTCAACTTATAAGACGACCAAAGCACGAATAAACAATTGTACCTCAAAATTCATCCTTATTTTGGAGAATCATATTTTCCTGTGGCACAAACTTAACAAAGAAGTTAAGCTTCTATAACAAAATATCATGAGACCCGGTTAGCATGCTCGAGTGAATGGGGGTAAACATAAACACAATCACGACTGAGTCATTTAGTTGTTTGAAAACAGGTGAAACCAGGCGAGAACCGAGTTCGTTTTGTTATGACGTGAAACTGAGTTTCCAGATTATAACTATGAAAATAACTATGTTATTCATGAGTTTGCCGATAATTTACAATAACAGAGATTTACAAAAGGAAAAGAATTGTGTCAACAAACATTATTACCCAGTAATACCCTAAAGATAAACTGCACATAAGGGCTAAGTCTTAGTTGCTTTTGACATAAAAAGGAACAAATATTAGAGCTATATAATTTATGCAGCAACCTGAGAGCACGGCATCCTTCATAGTTCTGTGAAATGAACAGATCAAGTTGATATTACAGAGAAAATCATTCCGTGGGCTGAATATAATTTCTAATTAGTTTTAGCACACATGAGAAAGTTAATAACCACACAAAAACTCATAATAGGAAAGGGGACGTTTCAATAATCTAAACAGTGCAAGACTTTATTTCAGGCAATTTCAGTCGCGGACGGCCGCTGGGGATTGCCAGTCTTCCTACACAGTTCTTTAACCAAGAAGGTTTACTTCTATGGTTGACAAATTGAAAGGACAGTCAGTGCTTTGGTAATATGATTTCCACGATTTTACTACGTAATTACAGTATGATTTCCACTCGCATGTACCACTGACAATATGGGAGCTCATGGTGACAAGTCATCTGACAGAACTTTATGCTTCTGAATTTGCCAACACTCAGTTTACAGCGCTAACACTAGTATGGTTGAAAATTGGTTGAACAAGTATTTAGATATTTAGCCTTGATACGACAATGACATATTTCACAAGACAATACGGTTATTGTTGAAAGACTAACAAACAACAAACCTATCCATAAAATTTGGGAGTCGTCCGGTTCATGAAACATACAATGACGTGAGCACTTCAAATTGGAAGTACATAGTGATAGGCTTCCGATGTCTTATGATGCGAGGATTTTTTTTACATACCATATATACATATGAGTATATATATATCATTATTAGTATATATAATATACATTTATATATATTATATATATATATATATATATATTATAATATCTCTCTATATGTATATATATATATAGATATATATATATATATATATATATATATATATATATATAATATATATATATATATATATACACTTTCAAAAATCACAGTAGATGCACGTGACCTCATTATATAAGCGAATACCACAGGAAAATGAAAGTCAGAAGGTAGTGTGTGTGTGTGTGTTAGTTCAGTAACCTAAAATTTATACATGGAAGACCTGTTCTCGATTTTCCTTTGAAGGAGTATTTGTGGCAGCGAGGCTAATAATGTCTGGCCACTGGGGAGAAGTCTTAGCTGACTTTCCACAAATAGCTCAAACATTCGTCTCAATGAAGCAATAAGAATGACTTTTTAAACCTAAACTTAAAGTTTTGAATCATGTAAATCACTTTTAGTGGATAAGGTCCTTATTACATTTTTGGATTGCACGAGGGAGACTCTATTCTTGGGCATTAGCTACGAATAAATTGTCTTAATGAACAAAAGCACATCTATTGAAACGTTCTGGATCCCATGATAATCTTTCCTAAAATTATTTAAAAATTTTCATTCCGAATCAGCAAAGGAGTGATGATGCCGTCTCTAAGAACTTCAGTATTTTATGATCTAATCTTTCATTGACAGTTATATTCCTTGCACAACCCCTCAGATAGCTCCAGTGCTGAACAATTCTTACTCATTTATAAAGAAAATATCCTGAAGTATCATAAAACCTTGTGGTATTCATTAACTAGTGAAGTGTCCACTTCCCTATTCAAAATTTCACAATAAGCGTTGCACCACTAAAGCAATTAGTAAATTAATTAGTTTTAATATAGCAGCATATTGAGAACCTGAAACAATAATTAAGAGCCACGTTCTGTCGCTGCCACCGAAAGAACGTCGCCAAATTTCTGTGCTTTCATTTGTTGGTGAAACCTTTCTAAAATCATCATTAATAAATGGCTGACATCGTTTCCGAAGCTACCTCGTGAATTCTGTCGGCAGGCGGATCAAGCAATCAGAATCGATATGGCTCACATTATGGGACAGAATTTTAGAAATTAAATCCTATAAAATATTGCATAATTTCTCAAAAATAAAAACAACTCGGACTCTCGATAAAAGCGGCGAACAAAAACGTGGCACAGGCATAAGCTACATCAAGAATTGGATTTAAAAGTGTGAATTTCCCCTCGGTCGAGAAATGCAGCGCCATGACAGCGACCAGACATCTCATCCGCTTCATGCATACGGTGCGGGTCGTTATGCTGAGATCGCATCCCGACTCACAATTTAGCCCTGTTTTCTGGAAACCAGAATGTCATGGGGAGAAAAAAAAAGGAAAAAGCTGTTTTCAAAGTTTAACGATCATTCGCTTATGGCAGAGGGGAAAACTCAATTTTACCGTAGCGGGTGTCAACAAAAGTATGAGTATGAAGAAAATGTATTAAGATTAAGACGTAAGACTAAATTAGTAATGCTGTTAACAGAGGGAATCTAAACTACGAGGATCATAAGGCTGTTAAACTTTCATCTTCAAACATCTTTAAATTTAAAATAAATCATGAAATAGAACGGATACATCATAAATGCACAACACATCCTCTCTATGCCTCTCATTATATATGTATATATATTATAAACAATATATTATATATATATATATATATATATATATATATATATATATATATATATATATATATATGTGTGTATATATATATGTGTGTGTTTTATATATATATATATATATATATATATATATATATACACATACACACACACACACACACACATATATATATATATATCTATATATAATATATATATATATATATATATATGAATATACATATATATATATATATATATATATATATATATATATATATATATATATATACTATATATATAGAGAGAGATAGAGAGAGAGAGAGAGAGAGAGAGAGAGAGAGAGAGAGAGAGACCTACCACTGTGATAGCAAATATTACTACCCAGACATTTCTGAATGAATTGTCAATGTCATACGATGCTAATAATCAGCTTACCAAAACAAAATAATGCCTAATTAAATTGTGAGGATAACTTTGGGAGAGGAAATGCTCCCTAGATGACTGATGAGCCTCCTCTTATGTTGTGAAAGTTTATCTTTTTATTAGGCCTCCAAAATATCGGGAACAAAACGACTGAGTGTGCAAGTGAAAGGGCTGTTGCCTTGTATAATAAGGCGCCCTATGAGGTTATGTTAGACTTGCGATAATCTTACGCTAAGTCGGTTGGTTATGCACTTCCATACTCATTGGAGTGTCTTGGGGTTTGATGATAACTTTCGAAGTAAGGTATCTTCTTTCGTTATGACGACGATGTGTTAAACTCATGATGATATCTTCTTTCTGATGCGAGGTTCTAGTAGAAAACACGAAGTATAAAAAATACTTATATTCTTCTGAGATTACATGATGAATATCAGATAGGATTGTACAGGTCTTCTAATGACGATGGCTTGATCGCTTCTGCCAATGATGATGGCTAATTCAACTCTGACTACCATCTCGGTTACAAATCATAAAGGAAGCAGACAGAAGCTCGAACATATGAACATACATGCAGATGACATAGTTACAAATCACGTAGGCCGTTTGAATTATAGGTCGCAGTAGTTGTCTCAAGCAGGAAGCTTGGACTAATGTTTTCAAAACAAATGAAGGACCACAGGTGACGGCACGTCATCTTAGCCTACTTTATTGTATACGTCATCTTAGCATACTTTATCGTCTCTCCTGCAAGCAATCTGGTTGACCTCTTTAGTTTTAGTTTTTTATATATATGGAATAACATTCCATATTTTTATTATGTAACTCTTACACATGCCATAGATATCAATGCAGGTTGTAAACCTGTTAATGCCTGTTATAGAAAACAGTATATGAATATCGTAGCTTTAGTAAGCCGCACTGGTAGGACACTACTTCTCTAGAAAACCCTCAAGGCAGATAAATGCCTAGTGGAAGGTTGTGAACCCTTAGGGGAAATGACCCTGAACGGCAGATGAACTCCCTCCTGAGGTCAGCAACAACAACCAACGCCAGAAAAATCTTTCTAATGAGAACAACTGCACACTAGTGCTCTTGTAGGTGCCAGTGGTTTGGGGTATAGTTATATCGCGCCAAAAAGAGAGTGCCTACTTAAGAATTGTGGACCCATCGGCAAGAGGAAACACTCCTCATGTATAAACGACCATTCATTTACTCCAGTGTGATTCCCGAAAAAACAAGTAAAGACTTCGGGGCAATCGAGCTTTCTGTACAGCATATAATGCTGTATGAAACTCTCAGCCACAGCCAGGTGGTGACCTGTGTAGGTGCCAGATGCACGATCCATCACTAACCTTAAATAAATTAAAAACTACAGGGGCTAGGGGACTGCAATTTGGTATATTTGATGATTGGAGGGTGGGTGATCAACATACCAATTTGCAGCCTTCTTGCTTCAGAAGTATTTATTTTATTTAAGTAGTTTTTTAAGATCTGAGGGGGGACAGAAGTGCGGACGTGCAAACAAATAGCCCTCTCAATAGTTTTCTTTTACAGAAAAATAAAAAAACTGTGGAACTTTTCATGGGAGAAAATATCCCCTTAATGGCAGGTAAGCCTCTCGTCTAAGCCCATGGCAACCACACTTTTCACTCCTTTGGAATGCCCGAGAACAGCAAATGTGGCATTCTCGTTGTTTTGACAATGCTGGAAGTAAAAGCCGAGAACTATGAATTCATGAGGAAAACCAACATCCGAGTGCTCTAAATCCCTTGGAATTACGAGTGTAAGGCCAAGCGCTGGGACCCATGAGGTTGTTCAGCAGTGAAAAGGAAATTGAGAGTAATGGTGTTACAAGAAGAAAACTTCTCAGTTGCACTATAAAACAACTGTTAAGAGTGGCGGAAAGTAAGATGGAAGAAGATGATATGAGCAGAGGTACAATAAAAGGAATGCAAGGGCTTGCAGATAGGGGCAAAAAGTCACAGCTGCCTCATACTCAATTAGTATCTTTATTTGGTTATCACAACAAGACAAGAGAACACCTCATACCTTACAATCCTTTTGCGATTACCTTTTAAATGCTGGTCATCACGTGAAGGTATGGGAAGATCTTTCCCAATTTTTTACCTCTATCTTTTGTTTTAAGTTAACCGGAGGCAATTCGTATGCTATTCGTCACCCACGTCCTCATCTTGTTATTCGATCTTATATTCATAGTCACGCTCACCTATTGTCCAACATTTGTAATGACGACGCAGAGATTACAGTATTAAGTAAAGATGCCTTTGTAACAAACTGAAATGACTGGGAAAGAACAGTAAAGCTGAAGCTATATTATATTCAGTCGTAGAAAATTCAAACGTTTAATAAAATGTAGAAACATTCTAAAAGATGTATAACGTTGCAGGTAACAGAAGACGAAAGGACGGACGCAGCGCTCATGTTTTCCCCTCTAAGCCAGCTGGCGTTTACCTGCCTGCCTAAAGACCAGCTGGCTGCCTTTTTATCCTCTCATAACCACAATAATCCCGACAATTCCCCACAACCTCCAGGTAAGTGGAATAAATATTTCATCCTGCTTTTTCTCCCCCAAGGCATCGGCGACTTTCTTGCGAGACATACGTATATATAATACCCCATTTTATTGATTCCCGAATACGAAAACTTTCTCATAATTACTCTTAAGACCATTTTGGTATTACAATATAACCTTGCTTTACCAAAGATTTATTTAAGTGTTTATCTTTGGTACTACTTTGTGAAACGATATGAACAAACTGAAATATGGGGCTATGAGAACGAAAAAATCCTGTATTTGTAATGTATGCACTTACTATACAATATGCACGTAGACTCACACACACACACACACACACACACACACACACACACTCATGCCTTTACCTTCACAAGTGACTTTCCACTCAAGGGGACCGATATTATTCTGGCTGAGTTGTCACTTTTTGAATAGATTCTTTTCTTGGCCTCTCTTGTACCTCATCCTTTACCTTGAGTAAAGGATGCTCTAGTTCCACTAACATGAGTGAGTGTCCGTGAAGTTTACATCTTTAATGCATATTTCATCTACTCTAAAACAAGCAAGAAAATAAAGTATGAGCTTTGAGAAACTTACCATGTTGTTTACAGGTAGGTGGGTTATGGTCAGAAAATTTTGTACATATTCATCCATGGCATGACAACCCCTGCCATAATTTTAATTCTCATGACTAGTTCGTTGTATTTTTTTTTACCCTGGGTTTCAGCTCGTCAGAGAGAAGATAGCATCTACTAGATAGTGAGTTACTGACTCATATTTATGTTGTCTGTGTACCTAAAAACAAATAAATGTTTTCCCCCAAATAATCACATGCACACCTTCGTATCTATGTGCATGTGTGTAAGTATGTGCATTAATATCTCTATCTATTTGTATATCACGAATGTAATATTGCAGGTCACCATGCCAATGAGTCAGGTGTGGCCTGCAAGGACGATTTAGATGGCCCACGGCTGAACGTTCCTCACTTACAAGACCTCATAGGAAAGGAAGCTCTTCAATACAGACCGACCGTCAGACTAACGCAGGTAACCGTTAAGTATCATTAAGCAACAAATTGTGTCAGGATTCAGTAAAGGCTGGGGAATCCGGCAACTTCTGCTAATGTACATTTTTTTTGTCATTTATAGATCACCTTGAAAGAATACATTACTGCAACAGTCCAAATAAAGAAAACAGTAATTCACATACTGAATGTTATTACAATGACCGCCATGTAGACGTAAGTGACTTTAATCTCAAATGCTGATACTTGCTCAATATGGTTAACGAATTTTTGGGCCCATTTCAGAAGCGTCGAAAGGTAAATCCTTCATCAACTTACCTGTGGAAGGAACACCTCCTGGATTACTTTGGAAAGAGTGTTTGGTTATAGGTCGTTCGTACTGTGATAAGATAAACTATATGTCCTAAATCCTAGATTCAACTTCAATATAAACATTCTTTAAATGATTCAAATGCTATTTTGTCACAGTTTTCAAGTCTTCCGATTTCCCTTCTTTCTTGAGATAATGGCGGATCTGGAACAACAAACCTTTTCTAGAATCTATCTTTGAAACTAAAGGCAACAGCTGATGCGACATTTTGCATGTCTTCTTCCTCCAGGTCTTTGTGATCACAACCAGCTTATTTTAACATCGTCTGCTTATTTGTCTTGTCTTTCAAAACATCCCAAACCTTCGTTTTAAAATTTATGGTAAACGTCCGTTAATAATCACCATCTACAAAGATTTCCATTAAATAATCTATTTTCCATAATATTCCGGCACCTTCTCCACAATACCGCGCTAAATAACTAACCAACCTTTCTAGTTTAATTATCGTTAGTAACACAGCACCGAAATTCTCATCGTAAGTGATTTTCTCTTTCGATAATGAGAAATAAGAAATTACAGATTTCAAATTCGTTCATTTTCTAGCGTAATCGCTTTCATCCCTAGGAATAGGAACGATTGTCAAAGTTTTCAATCACATGCAATAATCTTTATATTCTGGATATCAATGAGGTGCAGAAACAATCATGATTAAATGACACCCATTCACCTGAGTCCCTTGAATTCGTAAATTATTTTAATTGCCGATAATGCCCGTATTCGCTTTTTACTACAAGTCTCTCTGCAGCTGGCTTACACAAAATAATGCGCTACGACTCAAAAGTTGGAGCACCTTGTAAAACCTACTGCAGTCCATGGTACCTGACTATATTTCATAGGCAGTCAGTCTTCGCAGCTCATAAATTAGACCGAGAAAAAATATTTCCAGCATCGGTGAGATGGGAAACATGAGCATAAATCATGAGCTGGATAAAGGGGAGAAAACCATTAAAAACGGAACGGAGACCAGTACGAGGACCACAGCTAATGTTGCTGATGTTCAAATTGTATATATTTTTATTCACTTCTTAACACTCGTCTGCAATAAATTATCTACAAATACTTGTAAGCGCACTAGAACAAACAACAGGTACTGTAAACAACTTGTTCTTCCATTGGAAAGACATCGAAATGAAGATGCTTAGTTGGTAAACAATAGACAACAATCTTGAAGTCTAAGCCTCAGGATTTAACAGGTACCTCTGTATCTCCCTCTATATCACCGTTCCCTGTCAAGTCACTTGACATGACTTAAATTTCCTATATATTCGTTTACTCCGGGAGTAATCCTACAATCTACTTTGTTGTTGTTGTTGTTAGGGGGGTAGGGGAGCCTAGAAAGGTCTGAAAACTGTGTTTTGCGTTGTGTTGATGATACAGGAATTTTAGGATAGGATATCTATAATTTATTTATTAAAAATCAAAATGTAAAAAAAAAATAATGCGCATGTTAAACAGCAAAGAAAAACTATTTACAATAAAATATAAAGTATTAATTTTAATTTTGATTGGTAAAACAACACTATTTGACCATAGATTTCAGCCCGTGGGCGAGTCAGCTTGTTTTCTTTATTATTGTTCAATTCAAAAGAACCAGAAATACTTAAAGACACGACATAAGGCCAATTAACAGAGACAATTCCCCTTTTGAAATGTACCGGGAAGTGAAGGCAAAAATGCCATTTATTGAGATCAGAGAGCAAATGGGGTCCATATTGAAAACGGCTGCAGCGTTGATTTCTCGTTTATGTGAACCAATCAACGCTCATTTTTTCTGATAATGGTGTTTTTTGCCGAAGCACTTTTACGCTCCCTTGAAGAATTGCTTAACAGTTTTAAACTCTTTATTGCGACAAAATCATTCCAATTAGAGGCGCAAATCACTTGATTTCCTATCCGCACAAAATGAATATAACAAAACAACCAACAAAGCGTGAATTCATTGCAGCTACGCTTACATTTATGAATTTCTTTGCAGAGCAAAGTAACAGTTGAGAAAACTTCGTTCTTTTGATTCTGCTTGACAAGCTGGTGAATTTAGAAGTTGTGAGGAGGATGTTCCTTTATTTCGAATTATTTAATAAAAATCGCTGACTGTAGACGCTAATAATTAGCAGCTGCTTCTGTACAACAGACCACTTACACGGGATACGAAAAAAAAAAAGACTGCAATATTGGAAGTTAAAATTCTATTCGGGAACAAAAAAACCTTATGAAGTGGGCAATGTTTATCATAGAAACTGCACACACATATACATACAAACAGGCTCGCAGGCACACACACACACACAGACACACACACACACACACACACACATATATATATATATACCATATATATATATATATATAGATATATATATTAATATATATATATATATACTCATTTATCCGTTTCCTCTAACAGGAGGTGACTCCTAAGAAATGACAAGATAGCCATCAATGTTACAGTCATAGTTCATCTTTTGAATTGTACAGACATCTTCAGAGAATTTCCACAATACCAGCCACACACACACACACCTAGCGTCTTTACTGTACACACTCTTACACTTCTTGGTACGTATTAAGGCACTTCCTAATCAGTTTCTCTCTTACACCATCTATCCAGCATTTTCATCTCGGCCTCTGCTCTTTTCTACAAGGTAACTGTAATGATAGTATGAGAGAAGGGTGGGGGGGGGGAGGTCATAGATTACTTGAGGTAAGGACAGCATATATCGGGATGTGTGGACAAGCTTTGGAAGGAACTTGAAGTATCTTAGAAAGCCAAGGTCGGAATACATGAAAGAATTATGAGGTCACCGCCTCTTCATGAAAGTAAAATATCAATGCTTACTGTAAATGAAAGGAAAAAGATGAGAGTTAGGAGATGAATTGTTAACAGGAGTAAGAAACATAGATACCTAGCAGTATTAAAGCCATGTGGAGTCTCGAGGTTGATCAGAGTCTTTTGAGATGTGAGATTGATCGGAGTCTTTTGAGATGGGCGAGTCATGTAGAAGAATTTAGAACGTTATGAAGGATAAATTGTATGATTTTGAAGTATTTTTATCTTTGTTTTTGTTTCTGAGCGGGTGGCACAGTAAAATGCTGCCTATTCCAATTACTTGTCCCAAGCCCTTCCCCACTAATGTTCAAGAGGCCTATGTGCTGAGAGCGTTTGCCATTTTGTGATGGCCAGCCACTTAATTTTTTTAGTTTCCAAAAAATTTTGGAGTATAACTGGGAAAAAGAGAAAGACGAGAAAAACAGTTGTTAGGATATGAGTATAAAAGTGTAAGTTGATGGATGTAACAGTGAACAGAATAGCAGGAGGTAAATACGGTCATTATTTGGTTGAGGTGGAAGTGAAAGTAGGTGGCAATTTTAGCAGAAAATTAAAGGTTAGACTGTGGCAATAACTACGTTCAAGAAAGTTGAATTTGATAAGAAAGAAGTTAGCACAAATGTAAAGGGAGGGTGGATGCAAATTGGGTAAAAATTAAAGATGCTGAGGCGGAAGGAGTGTGAGGATAGTACGTAAAATTCAAGACTCCGGTCACTGAGTTAGAATGGAGCGCTATGCATAGAAGCAGGAAGAATAAAAGCAATAAGTGGCAGGGAAAACTTTCAGGAGAGAGAGAGAGAGAGAGAGAGAGAGAGAGAGAGAGAGAGAGAGAGAGAGAGAGAGAGACATTTGACATGCATTCACAAGGAAAAAGACAAGATCATATTAAAATTAACAAGAGGACAGAGTGAAATCGAAATGGATATATTGTAAAATTATGGGGCAATTTATATAAGCACGTTACACAGAAAAAAATTAATTATACTCGATGGACGTAAATTCAAAAGGATGATGAAGGAATGAAGCTTAGAACAAAAGATATGACTACAGAGATTCTTTCTGGAGGCAATTCAGTCCTTAGTCGACGAGGGAGACTTTTGAAAAATTGCTAAATGAAAAAGAAGAGAGGCAGATATGAATGACGCAAAAACGGAATGGATTAAACATAAATTCGAGAGTGACTGTGAAATTGTAAAAAGGGCTATTACAAGGAGGAAGAATGGAAATGCGCCAGGTGTTGGTGAATTGCCAGTGCAGTGATATTAGTGATATTATATTGAAAGGTTGCCAAATGTGTGAAACAGACGTCTGGATGAAGGATACGTTCCAAAGAACCTTATGAGAGGAAGAATTCGTCCTGTATATTTGGGAAGAGGGGAGGGAAATATCAATAATAACACGATATAAAGAAAGACGAATAAAACAGGGGTCAATGGAATAAAATGGGGTCAATGAGAAATTCGTGAATCACGAATTTCTCATGAAAAAGATGCAGAGAAATTTTGGGGGTAAAAGACAACATTTTATATGGTGTGTATACACACCCAGAAAATGGCTGACAGAGCGGACAATGATGGAATGAGGAGGGTGCTTTGGTTTGAATGGCGTTCAAGATCATTTGCTGAGAGGATTTCAATGTTTTGTTAACTTAAAAACGTGCCTCCATCAGGATATAGTATGACCAAGTTTAATTTAGTAGTAAACCTGATTCGTTTTTTAAAATTATTGTTAAGAAAGGCGTGATGAAAACAATTAGGGAAAAACATACAAATGTAGCTCCACGTTCGCGAGAAAAAAACCTTCGCGGAAAAAAAACGTTCGCAAAAACACACACACACACACACACAGGACCAAAAAAGGAATGTGGAGCGACTGATGTCTGTAGATGTATTAGATTGTGATGGCGAAAAGGTAGCTATAGAGGGAAAAATTTGAAAGTATGTGTTAACGGAGTATCATGCATTCTGCACAAGGTACCTTTTAATTTGAAACAGCTACTGGCGACATTGCGAGAATTTACATTTTCCTTTGTGGATAATTTACCAATTAAAGATTTCTAAGTTTCTTTAGTAATTAAGAAAGCGAACGAAGTTGTGAAAGATACGTACGAACCTAAAAGAATCATTATCCAATATCGCTATACATCAATTCATATCAACGGTGAGACTGGTGCAGTGTCAAACATTTAAACAGAAAACTAGTAAAATAAGGAAGTGCAATTTTCTAAACTAATGACGTAAAAATTCCTTTAAATGGGCTATAATTAGAGGTTTCACATTCTAAAAAAAATGTAATACAATCTAATAAATTCATCAGCAAAAATTCATAAACTCAATTTATTACAGTATCTACTTCGAAATAAAAAAAAAATTCCCGTAAATGTCGATACTTTTTATAAGAAGCATGAGAGGAGCACACTGACATCCAAGATGCAAACACCTTTACCTCTTTTTCTCTTTGTTCACGCGAAAGTGAAAGTAAACACGTAATAATCCTGTCTCATTCTCGCATCTGTCATGCATGAACTTCACTAAAACTTTAAAATACAGTAGTGTTGTTTCTGATAAACTGCATCACTTCCCAGATGTTGTGTATGTGTTTACAATTGTTAGATTCAGAACGTCAAGGATCTGCCCGGAAGAAAGTATGAGAGGCATGAGGAAATCTAAAAAATGAGGGCAAAGTTGCTTCGTTATAGGATATCTCAAATGTAAAGTCAATTAAGAAACCGAAGAGATATCGATTAATAATCATGTGAATTTCATATATAATGACATAACGACTTCATTGCGAGAAAGTCCTCTGAACGGGCTATTCATCAGTCAATTGTACGCATCTGTATTTTTCATATATATTGAAATGTCTACCTTGAACTCCTAAATTTGGGTTTTCATACCTAGTAATTTTTTTTATAACTTACATTCAACTTTTCATACAATTCATTTTTGTACGTTTGTGGGGTTCAAATTTGCATTCTCAAAAATACTACGATTAGTTTCATTTTTTCGTAAGCTTGTTATATTATTATTATAATCAAAATAGTCTAGCCAGACCACTGAGCTGAATATCAGCTATCATAGGGCTGGTCATCTTGTTATATTTCTATTAGAGTAAATTATTTGATGAAACAAAAGAATTTATAAAAATTATTTTACATATCGGTCTTAGACCCTCCCATTACTCTCGAACCATTTCATGGTTAGTTGAAAGTTTGTTGGCGTTTTCATATGTTCGGAAAATTAGAGCGTTAATTTACTCTTCTTTCGGAAATGGACCATATCTTGCGTTCCTATGTTTCTTACCAAAGACCAGAACAGAAGCAAGTCATGCTGCAACGGACAATTTTTTGATGAACAGAGGAATTCGTTTGTTTATACGCGATGGGTTAAGTCACTAAGATGTAAATGTGATAATGACAAATTTACAAGAAGTGCTTACTAATTAATATTGAAAAGTACTGTATTGCACGTTTTTAAAATCGAAGATATCCTGACAGGGAAAAAGTATTATGCTCGTTGGGTTACAGATGTGTGGAAATGTGTATTGTTATTTCTCAGTTTTGTAATTATCTTCCTCCCACTGAACGTTCCTGCAGAAGTATTTACTTCCGCCCAAAAACGAACCGAGATATCCCTACTTTTTATTACTCCGCTTCCCACCTTTCTCCTTCCCGCCTCCTCTTGTTTCTCACTTCCACCACTTTTCACTGTCCATTGCTCTTTGCAGGAAGAAAGCTCTGCCCTCATCGCTGCAGGGAGACAGGCGCGTCAGCTGGTCGTGTGGGCGTATTCGTCACTGGAGCGTCTCCACACCCACCACGCCACTTGGCC
>NC_087202.1:71557880-71575380 GCF_015104395.2 Macrobrachium nipponense | reverse complement strand
TACACTTTATGGGAATGCAATAGTTTGACTGCGACCAATACCAGGAGTTATTTTCATAGAATCTGTGAACAGATGTTGATAAAATAAAACCAATTTTACCTTAAATATCGCTGAAGTTAAGTACATTAGTTTAACCAGACCACTGAGCTGATTAACAGCCCTCCTAGGACTGGCCCGAAGGATTAGAGTTTTATTTACGTGTCTAGGTACCAATAAATTCCTCTGATTCCGCGCTGGCGGGCTGGCAGATTGGTAGCCCAATACACAACCCACTCGTCCAGTAACAACCAAAGTAACTGCGAATAAAGATTGGGGAATGTCTAATTTTTTTTTTTTTTTTTTTTTTTTTTTTTAGCACATCAGAGGTGTTAAAGATGATGTCAGAATGTTGTACTGTAGCCAATGATCAACATATATATACGACCACATTCTAGGATATACCATGAAAACAAAATATTTTTTGCTTGATAAAACACTAAAATAGCTATAATAAGGTGATTAACAGTAATTTCATGTAATGTCCTTTGCCCGATACTATGATCCAAAGTATAACTGTACTTATACGAATTAAGTAAAGGTAAAACATTCATATTTTTCTAACTATGCAGTGAGCAATTAGTGAATCAGTTTTACAAATAAATAGCGAAAAAGACATTATATCTGTAATTCAAAATACACTCACACTCGAAACAAAAACAGTTTGATAACGTTATAATTTTCCTCGGATGAAAGACCAATTCAACGTTGATTTTACGTTACTCTGGCAAAAGAACATTCCCTTTCCATTAGCGATGTTGTTTTTCCAACTGGTTTTCTGACCCTTGGCGTAATTCTCCAAAAGTTTCAAGGTAATTTATTGCATCAGCATAATTTCGATTTTAAAGTGCCAATTCGCCATTCCTGATTCCGAGAAATTCTCAGTTCCAGGAAAACAAATTCACGAGGTTTTTATGCATTCAACCATAATTATTTTTTTCCTAGTGACCCAGTCAACACAAAGCTTTGTGCAAAACTTTAAGAATGACCATAAACATTTTACTTATTCAAGGGTCCCAATTATTTGGACCCTTGTTTAAGTAAAATGTTTAAGAATGACCTTAAAGGTAACACTCTGACTTAATTACAAATTAGTTTCCATAGAGATATTTTCTATATCTGCATGTTTAATGTTTTTTTTTGTGAAAGCGTTTACTTTGCGAAAAAAATTTTTATTGTGTACCAGAATGAATTTACTGAATTGCATTTTATAACATATTATGTGTGTGCGTGTGTGGTGCGTGTGTGGGGGTGGGGGGGGGGGGGGTGGTGTGGGGGGGGGGGGGGGGGGTGGGGCGGGGGGGGTTGGGGGGGGGGGGGGGAGCGATGGTGGGCGGACCCAGTTACTGCCCTGTGTAATCTTTTATTTGTCCTATCCATGCTTCTTAGCAATTGAATGAAATCAAACGTAAAGCTCTTAAACTGCACACCTGTTTTGGGTAGGTCTGCTAATTCTTCAGGTGTGTTGGATTCCAGGTATATATTTTCCTTTATACGAACTTTCTTTGTAAACTTACTTTCATATTTATATCAGTTTACTAAGTAAAAGACGAGAGTCGAAAGGCCTTGCAACGGTTCTCCACTGTTTCACATTCCTTCGTGGCTTTTGCCTTTATTTTTATGTACATCACGTTCCAATTATTCGTGATTCAGTCATATATATATATATATATATATATATATATATACGTATATATATATATATATATATATATATATATATATATATATATATATATATATATATATATATATATATATATATATATATATATATATATATATATATACGTGTGTGTATGTGTGTGAATATTAAACTGCATTTGTAAATCCGAAAATCATTAAAATGAGGTAAATTTACCGATACCGATAAGGAAATTAATGCAACATGAATGGTAAAAAGTATATAAATCAAAACTAAATCTAAATTACACTTAATTCTTTATCTGAATGGACAGCCGGCTGATACCACTTTAGTGCAAGAGTCATCATGTATTTTCAACACCCATTTCACCTGATTATGAAATATCATAACAGCAGAAACCATTCTTACATATAACGTTGTAGTACCAACGAGAATGTCATGGAAGTGTTATTGGTGCCATCCCTATATGTCACGTCCATCCTGATCTTCCATCCTACAAAGCAATATGTCCAAATAAAGTTACAAGTTTTACCTGAATATAGCAGCGTTGCAAAGGAGCTGTCTAATGTATAGTTGTCAATTTTTCTAAAACTCCTAGCAACAGCAGAACGTAAATGTTGTCTGAAAGCAATAAGTGCCACATACAGGAAAATTTAACTCGAAAGAGAAATAAGGGAAGCACGGTTGGGTGTAGCATTTGCACAGCTCTATAGCAATTGAAAATCTAACTTTAGCTATGGCCAACTCTTAGCTAAGCTATTCTTGGTATGCCGTAGTTTTTCAGAATAATGTTTTCTTAACATCGTGAAAGAAAAACAATAGCTAGTGATAGCTGAAGTTTCTCTGGGAACTTCATGGACTGAATATCCCCATTAATTTTTATATTACAAGATCACTTCTAAATCCTTAACTGATCCACCCAGCAACGAAACCATCCTCTTCGCCTTTCCTAGATTTTCTTTATTTTGTTCAGAGAAGGATGAAAATTATGCATACACACACTAACAAGGAGTATTTTCTCATTCCCGCTCTAACAAGCCAGATTTATGAGAATCCTAAAACATTCTTTTATCTTTGTGATAAACAGAAAAGCCTTTTAAATAAGGTTATGCGCATGTTAAACGAATTCGTTGGTTTGTATGTGTCACTGATAAAATGAATACATGATTCGGTGTAGACTTACAAAAGAAGCCACTTTTTGCGTATTTGATTAAGACGAAATAAACTTTATAATCTACAACGAGATGCAATGTACAGGGTAATATGACTTGATAACGAATATTCTTCGTATTTCTTTACGTAATGTGGTACATACTATCGCATTGGGTATTCTCTTTTAAAGTATCTTGTTGAATTATTCAAATGCATTTGTAAAAAAATATAAAAATAAAAAGACTAATTCGAAAAACTCAGGATAATAAGCAAAAATTCATATTATTATTTCTAAGAGTGCATTATTTTTAGATGAAAACAGCTGTTATTATATTTGACCAGTAAACTGAAATGAACAAAATGAACATGTGAAAACGTCAGGAAAATGAGTAAGAGTAAAGTATTGATTTTACTAATTAATTTAGTCATTAATTTATTTCTTTATGCACTAAATTATTCGAGACCAGTTTTCTTTATCAAATGATATCATGTTCAATCATTTCATATTTTTCTTAGCGAAGCAGGTTGACAATCATCTCCTTATTACTCGACAATAATTGATATTGCTAATTCTATTCTCTGTCCCCCTCTTAATACTCAGGGAGGAAAGCAGTCATTTGGAAAGAACCGAAAAAAAAGTAAAAGCAAACATACGAAAAGTATTAAATTTCAACGACTTCATTTTCATACAGAGAAGCGCCGCTATCCTGGTCTGCCACGGGAGCGCTTTTCATTAATACAACGATAATTCTAGAGAAGCCATTAAGTATGCAGTGCATGAAGACGTAAAGCAAGAGCCATTCATATTATCTTATTGCGTTTCCTGTTGTTTGGAATGGCTTAGCTCTCTCGAACGACCGACGACCAAATTTACAACTTGCCATGATAGAGATATGGGTAATAGTGTAGGAAGCTCCCTCGCACGCACGCACACATACACACATATATATGTATATGTATATATACGTACACAGACACACACATATATACATACATTTGTGTATATATATATACATATATATATATATATATAATGTATATATATATACAAATTTTAATATCATCCACTTATTACCTAATGCCTTCATTCGTACCTTTTGCTATATATAAATATCATAATTGTTGAATTATTTCCAAAAGCCTTTAATGGTAATCCAACAACATACGCTTAAAGCTATGCTTAGCTACAAGCTAACAATACCCAGAACTTTCACAACGAGCGTATCAGTCTGGTGAAGGAAATAAGAGACCAGAAATGTCAGCGAAGCGTGTATGCCATTTCAGTACCTGGAATGGATAGTTGGGACATTGGTCAGGAGCCTAAGGGTTCAGATGCTTTATCTGTTTTTCCGATAAGCTGTCTTTGGTTTGACGAAAGAGGTGAAAGTAAATGGAGGACCAAAGTTTTCCGATATATTTATTTGCATATAGAGGAACGACATTTCCTGAATAGTTAGATGTCTAATTGATACAGAAGAGAGTGCTTGCAGAATCATACAAAATAGCAGTCATGATTCTTCAAGATACTTACAGTTATCTCAATATTTACTGCACTTCATTCGCAGTGAAAAGCTTGAGGAAATAGGATCATAACATTTAGCAATGAAGCCTATTATACACCCTTAAGTCATCTACACCCCATTAATATAATGCCAACCGAATTAACCATTGTCTTGAACATTCTAATTGTCACAGATTGCTCCTACCTACTAATCACTCTGTTGTAAAGCTACAGTTTTGAGAAATAAATTCTACACAAATCTGAATACATTTTGTCTATTACAGGCAACTCTGTGTAGGGCAGAAGGAGTTATTATGCGGTTCGTTTTATCTTTTTTTTTATTTAATAGTTGGCTTCTTTCCAAAAAAAAAAAAGAAAAAAATGCTTACGAACATTGGCTGTTTTCGAATAATGTTTTCACTCCATGTTTGCTTAACAGCATCACATGTCAGTTTTGCATAAAGGTCGCTGTATAAGTAAGCCAAAGAAATATTACCTGTTCCAGCGCTGTTTGAAAAATGTATGATCCCAAGGTGACAATTACATAAAGAACAAGTAAATAAGAACTGAATAAAGAATGCATTAGAATATGAGTTACTGATACTATCAGTTTCATACCCGTCATTCATGTTTCACTTCAATAACCAGCTGCAAGAAGTTCGTAAGCAATTTTTTTTTTTTTCAGGAAACGGGCCCCCAAAAATGAAAAGGAACCGTATACCGACACATTCTGTCACACACAGCGTTGTCTGTAATAGATACAATGTTTTAAGAAGCACTATTAACTAAATCAATTCTGGTCAATCTATAAAACTCCTCTAAAAAGTGGTTAACTTTCAGTGAGAAACAGGTAATAGGTACAATCTACGTATCTTTGGCATATTTCTCCTTTTTTTTTAAATATATCTTTTCTAGGGAACGGAGTGAGCTTGCGAAGAAAACGAAACTTTACCAACAAATTAACTTTCGTCCACGAAATAGTTTGGAATAACAGTTGGAATTAAAACTGCAAATCGCCTGGCTTTCAAACTTAAACATCACACAGAGGGTTTATGGCTTTCTCGCTCAACTGAATATTCACACACGAAAGAGTAAGTTAAACTTGACCTTTTCATGTTTCTCTTGAAACTTTATACATTTACATCAAAGAAAACTCGTACAAATTGCGTCTCGCTCATTCCCTTCTAACGTCCTTCTATTTTCTCTGCAATCTTTCTCGTCTACCTCTCCTTTCCACCGGGAGTTCTCAATATTTGGATTCAGGACGAAAAATCTGCCCGGATACCCAAAGCAGAGAAGCGCACTACCTAATAAATGTGGATACTGACACTGATGTAGTAACTCATTCTCAAGGACTTTAACCTCGCCCAACCAACCGTTGGGGAAACAGCGTCACAAGGACGTATAAACAACTTCGGATGAGAAATTCTAGTCTGCAAAGATGCCTGGGTTACTAGGGAAACCTAAATCATTATTATTGACACTAACATACACAACAACACACACACACACACACACACACACACACACACACACATATATATATATATATATATATATATATATATATATATATATATATAACACATTTACGACTCAAAGAGCTATGGAAAGAATAATGATGGGAGTAACACTAAGAGACAGAAAAAGAGCAACATGGATACGAGAGCAAACTAAAGTAGAGGATATTCTAACAACAAGTAAGAAAAAAAATGGACGTGGGGAGGACATATAATGAGAATGTCAGATAATAGATGGACAAAAAGAATAACAGAATGGGTCCCTAGAGATTACAAACGGAGCAGGGGAAGGAAGAGAAGACGATGGATTGACGAGGTAAGAACATTTGCGGGTATAGACTGGTACGGAAAGACCATAAACAGACGGGAGCGGAAGGACATGTCTGAGGCCTTCGTCCTGCAGTGGACTAGCAACGGCTGATGATCATGATGATGATAATGATGCTGTATACAAATAAATTCATTACGTCTCACCTTACGACTTTCCCCCAAGGTTGGGAAGGGAGCTTGCCCACCTCTACCTTGACTGCGACAGCTCCGCGCTGTTAATTAACAGGTGTATAATTATCTGCATTAACCGTGCTAAGTCAATCCCCTCGCCGTTGAATCTTAATCCTGAAGCTTTCACTGGCAAGGTGCGTACCCTGACCACTAGACCTCTGGCAATGGCTGAGGGAATTCCTCTCTTCGAACATGCGCCATTGTAAGAACAACGTTAAGCCATACATAACATTTAAAAGGCTCAAATTGCTGATTTTCCTTCATAGTCGTTATTCTGGTTAAAAAAAAAAATCATCCCTCCTCCCCAATTACAATTTTGACTTCAAGATATAAATGATGCAATCGTAATGCGCTTACTCGACTTGAATAAAAACAACGGCAGTTTCTTTCGAGACTCGAAGTTCTCTAAGCGTTGGTCTCTTGCATTCTCGCAGAATAGGATTCCGCCATTTCGAGGGAAACACCGCCTCCGATTCCTCTCATCAATCTGCTTATTGTTCGGTCATCTTTCTCGCTAAGGAAAATAAATGATGTCGGGTAAGGCAAATGGATGATAGAGAGATCCCCAGGAAATCCAAGCACTATTTTTTGCACTCCATTACTGGATGACGACTCGTCGGGAAGTAGGGTTTCCGAATAGTTGCTGGATGATTTACATGAAGGAAAGCGAAAATTCAAGGAAACATTCAACCTACTTAATGTACCCGTAATAGACCTCGAACCATTTGCCATATGAAGAAACGACAGTAATTTCATCATTAGCTAAGTATTCTCAAAGAAATTATGGACAGTTCATCATCAGATTCTATTCCGGCAAGTTTTTTTTTTGCAATTAGAGGAAGAAAATTTAACATATGGCGTACAGGGTAGTGCTTTTCATTACTGCAACAAAAGACTTGCAAAAATATTTTGCACGAAAGCACTTCGTTTGTACCATACACTGTTATAGACATATTTTCCTTGCTGACAATGAACAATGCCAAACGAAACGGAATTTCAGATATTGACTACTGAATTGATAGATTTATTCAGTAAAACTGAAAATAGCATTACAAGTGTAAATCAAAATTGCGTCAACTTAAAGCACAAACACAAATAAACCTTTTTGCACTTATGGAAGTCTGTCGTGTTTCCTAAGATGGTGACCATAGGCTTCTGTTTTTATTTCTTGCCGTAAGTGCCACCCAATTCTGCTCATTCATACTATAATTACTGTGATTACTGCAGTAGAACATAAGCATACATTTTCTAAGGATATCTTAATAGTATTGCAAAATTCATTATCATTGGAGGTCACTTACTCCTTTTCATAACCTCCAATTATAAAGTCTTTTTAAAAGTTTTAATTTAATTGACAAAATATAAAAAAATATGTCTGGTAAAACTATAATAATAATAATAATAATAATAATAATAATAATAATAATAATAATAATAATAATCATACTATAATGGACGTAATGTATGTCTGTCTGTCTGTCTGTCTGTCTGTCTGTCATTCAATCACGGCCAAACGGCTGGTCAGATGGGCATGAAACTTAGCAGGGTTATGGTGGGGACCCCTAGGATGGTTTGTAATGGGGCTTCATCCAACCTACCCCCCTCTTTTGTAGGGGGTGGGGGTGAGAAAGGATTCCCTGAAACGGAGCTGTTTCTGGCCGTGAAACGAGGCTGATTATTCCCGTAGACCTAGTTACTTTACGATTTTTCATAGATAATTTCTGTACAACTTCCCCAGAGAAAGTCGCGAATATTTCAGCTCGGACACAATAGAAGATGAAAATTATCACCAATATCCGCCACTGCTCTTTCTGGCATTGCAGCTACCTTACTCCACAATGGTCGAAAGCTTCACTCTCGCTTCCAGATTCCCATCAACATCACTCCTGAATCCACTTGTCAGGTGTCTGACCAACATGCTAGTGCACAGCTCTTCAGTATGACAGACTTAATCATAATTGATGAAGTCAGCCAAGGTGACAAACTGTTATTCGAATGTTTGTATCGATCATTGCGTAACATTAGGAAGAATCAAGAGTTGTTTGGAGGAATCTGAGTTCTGTTTGTTGGTGATTGGAGGCAAATTCTTCCCGTTGTGAAACGCGGAAGTCGAGCACAGATAGTCAACGCAACCTTGACTGAAACTATCACTCAACATGAGAGTTCGCAATTCATCAGATGCCACCTTTGCATCCTATTTCAGAGACATAGGGTCAGGGAACTGATCGTACATTGAGCCTCCGAGAAATATGATTGAAGTTCGCCCTGAATTTGTGCTAGAATCCTCTTCTGTCTCTGATATTTGCAAGTTTGTCTTTGATGGATTAAGTGAGAGTTATGCGGAACCGTCGTGGCTATGTTCGCGAGCTGTAATAGCTTCAACCAATGAAGTCGTCAATAGTGTCAACGAGCACATGATCAACAACTTCCCCGGAGAAAGTCGCGAATATTTCAGCTCGGACACAATAGAGGATGAAAATTATCATCAATATCCGCAAGATTTTTTGAATAACTTAAATCCATCGGGACTGCCAGTGCACAAAATAACGTTGAAGAAGTACTGCCCGGTAATGTGGCTTCGGAATTTCGATCCTGCCAATGGACATTGCAACGGAATGAGGTACACCGTTATGAAGCTAAACTCCCACGTTATCGAAGCAGTGATAGCAACGGGCCCTCACACTGGCAAACGTCTATTCATCCCCCGGATTCCTCTGATGCCTTCGGACAACTAGTTTCCGTTCCAGTTACAGCGCAAGCAGTTTCCCATCAACCTGGCCTTCTCATTCACTGCAAACAAGTCGCAGGGCACGACTTTCGATCGTGTTGGCGTGTTTCTGCCGTCACCCATGTTCACGCATGGCCAACTGTATGTGGCGATGAGCAGAGCAACTAACTCTGCCAACTTGAAATTAAGTTATGGACAAACTGATAATATTGTGTACAAAGAGGTTCTGTAGTAGGTATGTATAAAAATCGCCCTTATTTTAATATTGCTGAACAAATAGTACATATAAATTTTTCACTTCTGCACCCGTATTTTATTAAGTTTGCTAGTAATAATAATAATAATAATAATAATAATAATAATAATAATAATAATAATAATAATAATAATACAAGTTTTATTGAAAATAATGGCTATTTAAGCCCCGTTTATTTTGTATAGAATTTTCTCTATTCTTCTTATTACTGACTTTTCTTCTGTACGCAAGTTGGCTATTAAAACACCAAATGAGGGATTCATGTCAAATACGTGGTATTTGTCAAATTGAATATATTATACAAAATGCAGTACGAATTGGATCTTAAATGACTCGTATCTTTTGTCGATAATAATAATAATAATAATAATAATAATAATAATAATAATAATACTTAGGAAGCAGACCCTCCCTCAAGCATACTTTATTAAAAGTAATGGCTACTTCAGCAGCGTTACACTTGCAGAGATTCTTTTCTATTTTCCGAATAGCGGCTTTTTCCGTGCTACTTAGACAGACTAGCAGAGCGCCTATAGAGGTCATGATCAAATAGAGTCAAAATTGGTGTAAATATTTGAATTTTACAGATAAACTGATAACATAGTCATCAAAGTCACTAACGATTCTCTCTCTCTCTCTCTCCTCTCTTCTCTCTCTCTCTCTCTCTCTCTCTTTCTTGAAGCAAGCGAGCTTTCGTCTGGAGCTGCCAGACATCCTCGGGCTGGGAAGCTGAGGGTGGACTATTCTTTGTGTGGTGTCCGTCCTCCTTATATTTGGTGTCGACAGCAGGGGGTCTGTCCCATGCTGATATCCTATTGGCTGTTGGCGGTAGGTCTTCGATTTCATTGATGGCTTGAGCCAGGTCTCAAGTCACTTTCTCCGAGTTGATGGTTGCAATGCTGTAGGTCCTGCAGCCTTCTAGACCTCCTGAGCGGCGTGGTTACGTTGATGGGCGTTTCTCTACGCTGCGGGACGTTACGGCTAATTTGATTTTCGTTGGCTGCAGGAGTATCTCGTGATCGGTGGTGTCATTGTTGGTGGCAGGTCTTCTCATACTCGTAGGGAGGAGAAATTCTTCCTGCATTGTATTTAGTGTTGGTTTTACTTGCTGGATGAGAAGCGCCTCCAGCAGGCGTAACCGACAAGCATCAGGGGCCTTCCCGATGATCTTCGTGTTTTGGATCTTGACATCCCGGGAGATGGCCTCTTGATGTTTGGTGTGGGCGTGATTCTTGATAGCCCCCTCTTGGGCGTGGCATGAGTCTTACACAGGTTCATGGTAGTCATTCATACCAACGTAGGCGCCACTGCAACCGCGGACTGGGCATGTATACTGGTACACCACATGCGTCTGCTTCAGGGGGTCTCATACCTGTGGAGAGGGATTATTTTTTAAGATAAGGTTGCACGTCCTCTGATTCTGGTAGTAAATAATCAGGTAGATATTCTTTGTGTCATCAGTCGGGGATACATTTTCAGAAATAATTTTCTTAACGATAATGGGAACTCATGAAGGCTTTGTAATACAGCTTGATATTATCCTGGGGGCGGGGTTGCGGGCTCTCACTACCGTACCATTTCTCCAGTGCTGTACGGACTTCTCTGCTTATTAATTTATTTGAAAACCTGTTATTTACGAGTCCTTGGGAGTGTCCTGCCAGGTCGAGCAGTGGGAGAAGGCTCTCCTGACGAAGGCCCTGATGGTCATGCTTTTGAATCTGGTGGGGCACTCGCTGTCACCGTTGAGGCAAAGTCCTAGGTTGGTCTTCTTTGTGTAGACAGAAGTACAGAGGCCGTCTTCCGTCGAGGAAGGGGAGCCAATCGTCGGTGCTGTATTCAACCGTGTAATTCAGCAGGCTGCACTGATGAAATTCCTGACGGAGGGCTTCTACCTCATCCTCGGCGTCAACTTGAACAAAGGTGTCACTGATATAACATACATATCTTCGGGGTTGCTACATCCTGGCGAAAACTCGTTCCTCCATGGTACCCATGTAAAAGTTAGCGAAGAGTACTCCCAGTGGGGGGCCCATCACTATGCCGTCCTTCTGGCAGTACATCTGGCCACAGTGGGTGGAGAAAGGGGCCTTCTTTGTTCAGATCTCCAGCAGCGTACGGAGCGAGGCCTTTGGTATGTTGAGGGGCGCCGTCGACTGACTCCTGTAGACACGATCAAGGATGATGTCAATGGTTTCATCGAGAGGCACGTTCATAAACAGGGACTCTACGTCCAGCGAGGCGATCATAATCCTGGTGCCAGGGGCGTCCTTGATGACTTCTAGGAATTCTACTGATGACTGCAGGCTGTACCGACTCGGGACGTAGGGGGTCAAAATTTGGTTAAGATGTTTACCCAAGGCATACGTAGGGGCGGGCGTCTGGCTGATGATCGGTCGGAGGCGGTTTCCCTGTTTGTGGGTTTTTATGTTATCGTATAGATAACCCAAATTTTGACCCCCTACGTCCCGAGTTGGTACAGCCTGCAGTCATCAGTAGAATTCCTAGAAGTCATCAAGGACACCCCTGGCACCAGGATTATCGCCTCGAATGACGTAGAATCCCTGTTTACGAACGTGCCTGTTGATGAAATCATTGACATCATCCTTGAGCGTGTCTACAGGAGTCAGTCGACAGCGCCCCTCAACATACCCAAAGCCTCGCTTCGTACACTGCTGGAGATCTACACAAAGGAAGTCCCTTTCTCCACCCACCGTGGCCAGATGTACTGCCAGAAGGACGGCGTAGTGATGGGCTCCCTGCTGGGGGTACTCTTCGCTAACTTTTACATGGGCACCGTGGAGGAACGAGTCTTCGCCAGGATGCAGCAACCCCGCATATATGTATGTTATATCGACGACATCTTTGTTCAAGTCGACGACGAGGATGAGGTAGAAGCCCTCCGTCAGGCAGTTCAGCAGTGCAGCACGCTGAATTATACAGTTGAATACAGCACCAACGACCAGCTCCTCTTCCTCGACGTCCTTGTGAGTAAGACGGAAGATGGCCTCTGTACTTCTGTCTACACAAAGAAGATCAACAGGACTTTGCCTCAACATTGACAGCGAGTGCCTCTCCATTTTCAAAAGCATGACCGTCAGGGCCTTCGTCAGGAGAGCCCTCTCCCACTGCTCGACCTGGCAGGACACTCATTAGGAACTCGACCGCGCCCCCCAAGTACTCGTAAATAACGGGTATCCAAATAAATTAATAAGCAGAGAAGTCCGTACAGCACTGGAGAAATGGTACGGTAGTGAGAGCCTGCAACCCTGCTCCCAGGATAATATCAAGCTGTATTACAAAGCCTTCATGAGTTCCCATTACCGTGAAGAAGAGGACTCAGTTTAGAAAATTATTTCCGAAAATTAATCTCCGACCGACGACACAAAGAATATTGACATGATCATTTACTACCAGAATCGGAGGACACGTGACCTTATTATGAAAAATAACCCCTCTCCACAGGCACGAGACCCCCTGAAGCAGATGCATGTGGTGTACCAGTATACATGCCCAGTCTACGGTTGCAGCGGCGCCTACGTTGGTATGACTACCATGCGCCTGTCGAAGAGACTCTCATACCATGCTCAAGAGGGGGCTATCAAGAATCCTGCCCGCACCAGACATCCAGAGGCCATCTCCCGGGATGTCATGATCCAAAACACGAAGATCATCAGGAAGGCCCCTGATGCCCGTCAGTTACGCCTGCTGGAGGCGCTTCTCATCCAGCAAGTAAAACAAGCACTAAATACGATGCAGGAAGAATTTCTCCTCCCTACGAGTATGAGAAGACCTACCACCAACAATGACACCACTGATCACGACAACTCCACGGAAGACAACGCCCCCGAACAAGATACTCCTGCAGCCAACGAAAATCAAATTAGCCGTGACGTCCCGCAGCGGAGTTAAATGCCTATCAATGTAACTGCGCCGCTCAGGAGGTCTGCGTGATGATGTGGCAGTTAAGGCCCATTTGTAGGATATTGTCTTCTTCTGTTGTAGGGATGTAGTCGGTGAGGTTGATGTACTCTTCATGCCCTTGTGGGAGGCGTATCTTGCCCCCGTCGAGGCCGACGAGCTTCTTAGTTACTGTCCTGTTCTTCTTTTCAGCATCTTTCTCTCCCAAGCAATGAAGGCAATCGCCGATGTCGTTGCGTTGCCTACTTCCTTGGAGGTTGTCTGCCGAGGCACGAGGGGGTTCTGCTACAGGGTCTGTGCGACAACAGGTGTGTTCCCATTTGGAGTATAGGCTGTCCTTCTCGACGAGTGTGGCCCTCTCTTGTTCCTTGGCAGACAATTGTCGCTGCAGCAGGGTCCTCCTGAAGCTCCTCATGTCTGGTTCTCGCTGGGCGGTAGTGTCATGTAGCCTGAAGAATGTATATTTTGGAAGAAGACCCTCTTTTAAACAAATTCTGTTGAATAAAATGGCAGAATTCAGTGAATTAATCTTATTTATTATCTTTTCTATTTTTCCTATTACTCGCTTTTCTGGCTCAGCAATACTCCGCAATAATTGGTCAATATTCAAAATGGGGGCAATGCTGAAAGTAGTATTTTATTCAGAACAGGCTTTATTAATCAAATATCAGAATACTGGTATATGGGAAGGCTAGTCCGGATCAAGCAGGGATCGTCGGTGTTGGTATCGCTCGATAAGAGAGGTCAATGTCAGGCCGGGGTCGTCTCTGGTAATCAGCTGGTATTAATGCTGGTGTAGCTCTGGCTTACCGTGACGTTTCAACGTTCTCGTAGGTCATTTTCATGGCTGGTCAGCTGTTGAAGTGAAAAGATGGTGTCTGCATGCCGATATTTATAGCGGCTCGAATCCTAGAGCTGCGTTCTCATTGGTCGAGCCGGTCTGGGGCGAAGTCTGGGATCTCTCGTCGATGGTTGCAGGGATTCAGCGGTGTGAGCGCTCGAGTAGTGTATCGGAGAATGAATGTCTGGAGTCCTACCTGCGGCAGGAGTCCTATCATCCCGCTGGTGCTCCTGGATATTTGGCATTGTTGGGCGGTCGTTCGCTGCTGATCTTTGGGCGGCGGTAGGGAGGAGAAACGTTTCTTGGGTAATGTTCAAGTTAGGTTTCTCCTTTCCTTTATGGAGGGCTTCCAGGATTCGCAAACGTCGGGGATCAGTAGTTTGGTCAATTATTTCGATATTAGGTATAATATCACTCCTTTTTATTCTTAGGTTATGGGCAGTCCTGGCATGATTATAAATGGCGCCTTCTTGGGCGTGGCAGGAGATTCTCTTGGAGAGAAGGTATAAGGAGGACGAGCAAGCCCTGAAGACCATCATCGAGAGAAACATCACCCCCACTAATCAGGACAAGGCCATTAATTTAATAATATATAATAAAACGAAGAAGATAGGCAGCCTGGTGATGAGGAACAGCCAACGGCAGGATCCCTTGAAGATGACGAGCGTGGCCCCGTCCGAGGATGCCTCGGCAAATACATCGGCATGACCACCATGCGATTATCCAACAGAATCTCCTGCCACGCCCAAGAAGGAACCATTTATATTCAACAGAATTTGTTTAAAAGAAGGTCTTCTTCCAAAATATACATTCTTCAGGCTACATGACCCTACCGCCCAGCGAGAACCAGGCACGAGGAGCTTCAGGAGGACCCTGCTGCAGCGACAATTGTCTGCCAAGGAACAAGAGAAGGCCACACTCGTCGAGGAGAAGGACAGCCTTTACTCCAAATGGGAAGACCTTCGCCATCGCACGGACCCTGTAGCAGAACCCCCTCGTGCCTCGGCAGACAACCTCCAAGGACGTGGGCAACGCAACGACATCTCCGATTGCCTTCATCGCTTGGGAGAGAAAGATGCTGAAAAGAAGAACAAGACAGTAGCTAAGAAGCTCGTCGCCCTCAACGGGGGCAAGATACGCCTCCCACAAGGGCGTGAAGAGTACATCAACTTCACCGACCACTGAATATCTCCTCGATGGCATCCAAAAGCAAGACCTTGGGAACTTACGGACAGCTGACGCCCTTCAACCACTTCTGTTTGCCGAGGCCCTCACACACCGTGGAGACTACCGCAGCGGTATCATCACCCGTGACCTGAGGGAAGCAGCCAAGCAGTTACGGAAACGAGAGGACGTCACTGTACGTAGGGCGGACAAGACTGCCGCCTTCGTACTTATGCAGACGACCGAATAATAATAATAATAATAATAATAATAATAATAATAATAATAATAATGTTCATTCGGATCTCATCAAACGTCCACATCCGGTTACATTGAGATACTTCGGTAAAGGATTCCCTGGAGAGAGGGATCAGGATTCCAGGTAACTGTAGGCGATGGAACACGAGACAATATTCATATTACTTCTCTGACTATTCCCAGGTGGCCAGTTTCCAGGACGACATTAATTCGTGTAGATCTTGTCCAACTTACAAAGAGATTTGCTCCCAACTACTGCTGGCATTAGATTAATAATTCAAACATTTTACAATTACCGTTGTTTATATACTATGTAAACAACATACCTAAAGAAATCTAAACCCACAAAAAGAAAAGTATGGCATGTAGTAACGCAAACCATCACGAAATTTCCTGGCCATGATGGGGTTGCAAAAACCACAGAAAAACTAAATGGTTAAAACGATGCGACTTCGTGTTACACTTCAGCAACAAAACATCAGGTGTAATGAATTTACCACCAAGACCACAGAGAAAAATAATAAAACAAAACGGAGAGGTATACGTTATGACGTGAGAACTGCTACCTTTCCTATGTCGAAGAAACAGGAGAATTGAAAATGGTCATTTATTATTGTCAAAGAAACGTCGTTTTGTCAAATGAAAAAGCCATAAAAAATCTATATTTCGTTTCCCGAAATATGAATATTCTTTCTTTCTTTCTTGTTAGTCTTCAGAAACCTTTATCTAACATGCCTGCTGTTGCTTTTATAAGTAAATATGAGATATTTCTTAAGTTAAACTTTATGTGTATCTAGTGCCTCTTTCAATTTCATAAGTTTGTTTAGGCCAAAGGATTAAATATGGCGTATTTATATCCTTGCTAGAAAGACAAGAGATAAGAAATCTGTGATAACGTCCTGCAAAGACAGAAATATTTAGGAGTCAACCAAAAATATGATTTGTAGAAAAAGTGCAGGTTGTTTAAGTGTTTATATTTGTGATGAGAGAGAGAGAGAGAGAGAGAGAGAGAGAGAGAGAGAGAGAGAGAGAGAGAGAGAGAATGCATATCAATGTGCCACTTTTACGAATTTGGGGCCGATTCACTCCGTTGACGCAAGACCCATAAATAGAAGTAGATCGCAGTTCGTCGGTGAGACAAGGACAATTATTTCGTCATGGCTGCGATTGCGCTACGATACATGCAGGTCTCCTATGATTTAACTCAAAACTTGTGTGATAATGGTACATTTGGGTTTCAACCTGTTACAGAAAAAAAAATTTGGCAAATTAACAACAGAGTAAAGGAACAGTGATTCAACCAGCATCTTTCGCATCCTCAGCCTTTTAATGTCCTAATAACCTCAATATGCACATCCCGAAATTTGAGTTGATATCATGAATCACTTTGTGAGATTTAGTTATAAATTTTCATTCTCTTGTGTCCCTCTGCTAAATGTTGTCGTCTGCCTTGCAACTTCTTTTTAATAATTTCTACTTTTTTATGTTTTTTTTCCTGTATACCTGTTTCCCTCCTTGCATACCCTGACGATATTGTTGTTCGTTCCTTTAATTTTGCGTATTCTTTATGAACTCCTTTCTTATACATAGCTAAACATTCACGCACGTATGATATATGTATGTATGCATATATTTATATATATATATATATTAAGTATAATATATTATATACAATACATATATATATATAGATATACAACCACACACCCAACAACACACACACATATATGATATCTATATATATTATATATTATATATATAATATATATATACATACACACACACACACACTATATATATATATATATATATATATATATATATATATATATATATATATATGTATATATATATATATATATATATATATATATATATATATGTGACTTTTATTATATATAGGCAATTACCACTCCCATACTAGCACTTTTTTGACAGAAGAGATTGCCTTTACTGCAGTACGAGATATGAAGAGAAGTA
>NC_087202.1:71547880-71552880 GCF_015104395.2 Macrobrachium nipponense | reverse complement strand
GTTGACCTCTTGGGTCACTGGTTTTAATTAATCATAGCTTTAGTTTTTTATATATATGGAATAACATTCCATATTTTTATTATGTAAGACTTACACACACACACACACACACACACACACACACACATATATATATATATATATATATATATATATATATATATATATATATATATATATATATATATATATATATATATATATTCTGATAAGTTGTGTTTGTTCATGTGTATGTATATATATATATATATATATATATATATATATATATATATATATATAGATGGAGAGAATAATAAAAAAAAATCCTTAATTGAAGGCATTATACACGAACAAAGTGATGGTAAAAACATTAGATTTCCTGGTCCAAACGGAGTGATTTCACATATATACCACTATAATGTTTTTCTGCGCTAAAATACAATCCATCTCTCTCTCTATTCCATAATACCCTAAGATTACGCTTGTCACTACAAAGCCTTAAACGTAAATGAAGGAAAAAATGAAGAATTTCCGACGACTTTCGGGGCAGAGAGAGAGAGAGAGAGAGAGAGAGAGAGAGAGAGAGAGAGAGAGAGAGAGAGAGAGAGAAGATATTATGTCAGCAATTTATAACACCAAGAAACCCAAGGCATTATCGAAATCTTTCAAAATACTTCCTGATATATTTTGACAAATCGAAATATCTCTCGTGATATATAGAAACTCAATGAAGAATCGAGAAAGAGGAGTGTGTGTAAGAACTGGGTATGGCCTCTGCAGATATGGATTCCAGTTTGAAGAAAATATGGCCTTGTCTGACTCGGCAGCATCTAGTGTTCGGATATTGTCCACATGTCCAGCGATTTACTGAGAGAAGTCTGACGCAGGAATAGTCATCTTGTTTGCTGTAGCGGCCTATTCACTGGTGAGGATGTAGATCTCTGATGATGGAGCTGAAGAGCCCAAGGAACAGGAACTGGTCGAGAAAATTGTGGCCTTGCGAGACACCATCCAGCAGGTGAACTTGACATAAAAAATCGTCAGTTGCAGCAGAGGTCGACTACTATGAGGGCGTTGGAGAGATCACTCATGAGGTGTTGCAACAGCAGGCCTGGCGAGAGAGGGCCCACTCGCTCGCCAGGTTGAAACGTTGTTTCTGAAGAAGGAGAACGATAAAGAGGGAGAAACAACAGCTGGAAAACAAGATCCTCAAGATCACAGAAGAAAATCACCAGATGAAGTACAAAGCAAAGGAAATTGGTCAGAAAAAAGATGCATTAGTGAGGGATCTGTCTGTGCAGTTAGCAAAGGCAAACTGCCAGCTTCAAAGGTCTGAGAAACTCCTACGACAAAAGGAGAAATCCAGCAGCTCAGGACTGAATAAGCATCGCGGATGGCGAGGCTCATCCAGGAACAAAATGACGCGACCGAGGCAGCGCGAATCCGAGAGGAAAGACCTCCAGCTCAGGTTCTAGCGCCTGCTGAAGGAAGTGGAAGACCTCACGAAGGAAAAGCGTCGACTCCAGTGTGACCTTAAAGGTGGCGGAACTCAAGAGAATGAAAGGCTTCCCAAGTCCTCAAGAATCCCAAAGGGAAAGCGCCCTTCAAGACACACATGGAAGAGGACGAACCAACGTACACACTGTCACCGTCTGTCTCCAAGGAAGGAGGACGACTTCGAAATCGAGAAGAGACGAGTCGAAGCCTCCGGCAAATTCTCAAACCAACCTTCCTCATCAAGCTCTTTTACTCACCCTCCACGAGAGAGTCAACCATCAAACACAACAAGGAATAAAAACAAATTTTTGGAGGAAACCAGATGTCTGGTACATATAACGAACCCTCCAAAATGTGAAAACATCATAGTACAAGCTGTCAGAGGACCGCCCACAAACAAGTTATTGTTTAAAAGGAACTTGAAAACCCTGTAACACCATGTCACGAAATTCTAAATTTATATATATTCAAAAATTCTGAATATATATAAATTCAGAGTTGGAGTGATAAGACCAGTCAGAAATTCCTCAATTTATATACATCAGAAATTTCTGAATATTAAATCAGAATTTGGAGCGATAAGACCAGGTCAGGGAAAATCTCAAATTTAATATATTCAGAAATTCCTGAATATATATAAATTCAAGTAGGAGCGATAAGACCATCCCAGGAAATTCTCAATTTATAATATTTCAGAAATGACTAATATAAATATTTCAAAAGTAGGAAGCGATAAGACCATGTCAGGAAATTCTCAATTTATATATTCAGAAATTCTGCCTTATATATAAATTCAGGTTGGAGGCGATAAGACCATGCCAGGAAATTCTCAATTTATATATATAAACAGAAATTCTGACTATATTATAAATTCAGAGTAGGGAGGATAAGACAATGTCAGGAAATTCTCATTTTATATATATTCAGAAATTCTGCCTATATATAAATTTCAGAGTTGGAGCGATAAGCCATGTCAGGAAATTCTCAATTTATATTATTCAGAAATTAGACTATATTAAATTAAAACAGAGTAGCTATAAGACCATGCCAGGAAATTCTCAATTTATATATATTCAGAAATTCTGACTATATATAAATTCAGAGTAGGAGCGATAAGACCATGCCAGGAAATTCTCAATTTATATATATTCAGAAATTCTGACTATATATAAATTCAGAGTAGGAGCGATAAGACCATGTCAGGAAATTCTCAATTTATATACATTCAGAAATTCTGAATATATATAAATTCAGAGTTGGAGCGATAAGACCATGCCAGGAAATTCTCAATTTATATATATTCAGAAATTCTGAATATATATAAATTCAGAGTTGGAGCGACACAAAACCAAGAACTACAGTATTTATTTTGGTGAGCAGTGCCAATGAGCAAGGGAAGGCGCTCACTGCTGGCTAAACAAAACCCCTCTGCAATGATTTGGCCCTGTGATGACACCCCAGCAGTGAGGCATCATGCCGTTAAAAGCGCAAGGAGAGAGAGAGAGAGAGAGAGAGTTAAGAAAAATTTCTGAAGCAGATGGAAGAGATAGGGTACTTTTGCAGGTGCAAGACGGAATACTTCTGGAGGGGTTAAAAAAGAATCCTGAGAATGCCAAACACGGCATAACTGCTCACTTAGAAAAGACTGAGGACAGGAGGCTCCAGGGACGCGAGAGGTAAAAAAGAACGTTCCTAAGGGTACTAAGAAGAAAATTCAGATGGCATTAGCTGTAGAATGTAGATACTGAAGAGGAGGAGGAGGGCTGACTGAAAGGCTGACAGAAAGCAGAAAAAGGATGCATGAAGGTCTGCAGAGAAGAGATACAAGGAGACGAGAAATAAAGGAAGACTGGATACACGAAGGAGTCCTGGAAGCGGAAATGAGAGGACATTGAGGAAAGCGAGAGGATAGCAAGAACATCGATAGAAAAAGAAAACTCTGATTTCCTAAGAGACAAAAGAAGATCAAGCAAAATGAGAAAGAAGCTATTAGAAGATCATCAATAAACCGATTTTGTGCAAGGTGAAATTGTCAATGTTCATTTGAGGGATCCTCCGGAAGACGAACTACAAATGTAAACTTGTTTCAAGGAATTCTAAGAAGTGTTGTCATGGTGAGCAGTGCCAATGAGCAGAGGGAAGGCGCTCACTGCTGGTTAAACAAAACCCTTCTGCAATGATTTGGCCCTGTGATGACACCCCAGCAGTGAGGCATCATTGCCGTCAAAAGCGCAAGGAGAGAGAGAGAGAGAGAGAGAGAGAGAGAGAGAGAGAGAGAGAGAGAGAGAGAGAGAGAGAGGAGAGAGATGAGAGAGGAGCGAGAGAGAGAGAGAGAGAGAGAGAGAGAAAATACAGCTGCTATAGATAATGAAAAAGAAGGACATTTCCTTCTGAATAATATTAATATGAATGGTCAGTTCTGATAATATTTAAGGTTTTTTTATACAGAACATATAACGATTTACAACAATAAGATGTGATAAGATTTCATAATAATTATTTACCAAAATATATACGATAACATCTCTTGAAGCAGAAGGTCTCAAATATATCCATTAGATTAATAACTAAACAGGAATATAAGCTCGCTCTCTCTCTCTCTCTCTCTGTATGCATTTCTTTCGTTACCTTCCTCATACTCTCTCTCTCTCTCTCTTCTCTTTTCTTATCTCTTTGTCCAAATATATTTCATTCATTATTGCATTTCTTTGCCTGATTACCGTAATTTCCCTCCTCCTCCCATTCTAACTATGTACTGGTTGTTTGAACGTGGGCCACCTTTCAGGGCAAGAAGGGCATGATCTCTCCAAGCCAGGTTTGGCGGGGCGACGACGATTTTGTTGCAGGCTGTACATTTATTATCTGTACACGAATTGAATTTTCAGGCTTCACGTCAATATCCCCTGTACACTATGTGCGAGAATGATAACATATGACTGCCTTCTTCTTCTTCTCCGCCTCGTGTAAATTCGAATTCGTGGTATACATGGCATAAATTGATACCGTTGACCCATTCTCAGTGCTTCACAATCTTCAGATTTTCGTTTAGATTCAAATAACCATCAAATTCCTTTGTGCTTCTTGAACTCGAAAAATAAATTCTTTAATATTATTAAATATTATTACTAAACTTGGATTTATCTTGTTCATTCCAACGTTCTTTATATTTATTCGAGGACGAAATATTTGTCTACCCAAAAGCGCCGTTTGTTTTGGCTATAGAGAAGGAAGATAAATTTTCATGGAGCTTTCTCCCTCCTTCATTTCATCTGGAGCTTTATTCTTCATTTGTAGTACATCTGCATTTTAGCTTTACGAGGAGCGGCTGTGTTATCTGTATATAATCGGGGTAAGATGAATGTTTTAGTTTGCTGCATAGAGAAAATTTCAGTCACATAGTCTACCGTATTTCCCTTACAGTTAATTAGCACTTTTGGAGAGTATTCGGTTTATTCATCAAAAAAATAAATTAATTAATAAAATAAAAAAATAAAAAATAAGTAAATAAATAAATAAACAAA